>NW_005054509.1:919177-970690 GCF_000277835.1 Geospiza fortis | reverse complement strand
CATTCCTGGGAAATTCATTCAGGCTGTGCTCCAAGCAGGTGAATTTTGTTTGTCTCTGTTCCACAACCTGTTACGTGTCTGTGCTGATTTAATTTGTTTAAGGAAAGAAATCACTTCCCACACCCCAAACCTGCGCTGCAGTCACCCTTGGTCATTTAAGGTTGTCACTGTTTTGGGGATCACACTTTGCTCCAGGTGACCCTTGAACTCAGTGGGGACAGGACACATCCCTCTTAAGGGACAATTTAGCACTATGGATTTAGGCTTCTGTTTTGATGATACTGATACTCTTATTGATGTAACAGAGCTCTTTTTTTCCTGATACCTTTTACATTACTGACTGCTGAAAATATTAGTGGCAGACAGCAGCTGTCATGTTTTCCACTTGGCTGTACAAAAGTCATTCCAAAGAACCCTGTGCTTGTAAAGATGTTTGTTGTTTGTCTGTGTTGAAAAAGGATGGACAGGATAAGGTCAAAGCTTGGGGTTTTTTCCATCAAATACCAAATGAAAGACAGGCAGTGTATTTAAAATACAGCAAATGTTTTAAAAATTAAAATAGTGCTTTGTAGTTTATTCAGATATTGCAGTACTTTACAGAAGTCACTGTCAGCCAGGCTCTCTGATCTGTGTCCATGATATTTGTTTCCTTCTCCAAACCATGATGAAGTGGGATGAATGGGATCACCCCTTGCTCTGGGGTGTCTGGTGGGGATGGTGCTGTCCCTGATCCTCCCTTCCCTTGCAGATCCTGACAGAGGACAGATGACCAGGCTGGAAGCTGAAGCCACCATCCCTCCAGTAGCTTCTCCCTCCCAGCCCATCCTCGTGGTGTCCTTGCAGGAAGAGCAGGACAAGTGCAAAGGTACGTTGGAGGTGTCAGTTGCAGAGGAATGTTTAGAGACAGAATAAAGCTCCTCTCATCTCTCCTCCAGTCTGATTTCAGTGCACAGCTTTAACCTGTTGCTGTGGCACAAGGCTGAGGAATTGTCAGGGGAAACCCAAGGGAGAAATCTGAGGCTGCTCTCTGCGTCCAGGGTTGTTCCCCACTGCTCCTCAGGCTGGGGTGGGCAGTGCAGCAGTGCAGGGGATGTGAGCAGTGCAGGGATGTGAGCAGTGCAGGGATGTGAGCAGTGCAGGGGATGTGAACAGTGCAGGGGTGTGAGCAGTGCAGGCAGGAGGGGCCAGCTGTCTCTGTGTGCAGCAGCAGGGTGGGAAGCAGAGCTCAGGGCTGCTTGGACAGGTTGGTTCCAGGCTGATTCCCCTGGTCTGAGCTGGGATTGTGCCTGGCTGGCCTGGCAGTGTGGAACTGCAGCTGATCTGTGCTGGGGGTCCTGATGCACTGTGCAATTTTGTGTTGTGCAGATAACGGCCCCTGCAAGCACCTGTGCAACATCGTGGAGGGAGATGCTGTGTGCTCCTGCATGGCTGGGTACACGCTCATGGCTGATGGGGTTTCCTGTGAAGGTGAGTGCTTTGGGCTCCCCACAGAGCCATGGTTAAATGTTTGTGTACCTCACACCCCGGGCTGTTCCTCATTTTGGGAATTGCAGTGCCATCAGAGAGACCCTTTGGCAGAAGGAATCCCAGTTATGCCTCACAGATACCTCCTGAGGCACAGCATGGCTGTTACCTGGCGAGGTGGAGGCAAGCCCGGGCTGGTGCTTCTTTCCTCTGACATTGCAGGCTTTTTTACAGCCCTTCTGGTTTCTCTTCCCACTGAGGTTCCTCCCCAGGCTCTGTGTGCACAGCTGTGGACACTCAGCACTCTGGCTGGGAGCAGGAGCAGCGAGCAGGACACCTTTGCTGTCCTGGGCACCCTCAGGGCACAGCTCTGCCCTGGCATCTGCTCTGTTTGCTTTGAGCTCCTCTTGCCTTGGAAACCTGAACTTGGGGAGGCTTCACAGCTGAGACAGGACATGCCATGGGAGCTGGGCCAGCTGCAGGTGTTCATTTGCTGCTGGAGCTCTGGCCTGCCCAGAGATGAGCAGTGAATTCCAAAGCTGCATCCTCACCCATGTTCACATTACAGACATTTTAAATGGGCATTCTTGAGCTGTCACAAAGGATGTGTTTGCCCAGGGAGGGCTTGGGGCTCAGAAGCCATGTCGTGTGACATACCTTAATTATAAATCTCTAAGTAAGGGAGCAGTAACAGTGAAATACAAGCAGGAGCTCCCAATGCTCAGAATTGCTCACAAATGATCCACATCACTCTTAATCTTAGATCTTATTGAATAACAAATCATTTTCATAAAATTCCAGACAGTCTGTGAAGAAAATGGGATTTTAATATCACCAGATGAAATATTCACAGTGCACTGCTTACCCAAGTGTGGTGGAAGCTAATTTGATTAATTAATGTCAGCATCAAAAGGGGCATTTCAAGGCAATCGTTTTCCTACAGGAAATGAAAAAATTTGTATTTGTCAGTGGAAGCAGTGAGTTTAAACATTGGCAAGGGACATTTATAATCTCTGTTGAAGTCAGGATCTGATGGTGAGGGTGGTGGGGCACTGTAACAGGTTTCTTTCAAGAAGTGTGCACTGTCTCTATGTGAATGCCTGCCTGTTTTTAAGGATATTTCTTTCTGGAATGACAAAAGTACAGGAGTGTGATCAAGGACTGAATGGTCTCTGAGCATTTATTCCAGCCTTGTTTTCAGTGTAACACTGCATGTATTGCAGCCTGGTGCTGATGTGGGAGCTCCAGCACACTTCATCTCGGCATCCCCGGTGTGAAAGAAATGTTGTTTCATTTCAGGATTGTTCTAATGGAGTTCTGTTTTTCCCTTTTGGCTGCCCCGTGCTGCTGTAGATTTGGATGAGTGCCTCACAGGTGCTCAGGCTTGTTCCAGCGGACAGTTTTGTGAGAACACACTGGGATCATTCTCCTGTGTCAGCCACAGTGGGATGTGTGCAGAGGGCTTTATTCTCAACAGGCATAGGAAATGTGTTGGTAAGACGAGAGGCACACGCCCTCCCTCAGCATCACAGCTCTCCATGCTCTGCAGCACCTCCCCACCATCCCTGCATCTGACATCTCGGAGCCACTCAGCACAAACACACATCACACATGCACCATTTGCTCAGCTCTTCACCTCATGAGTTGTGTGCTGTTTGGTTTTTCCCCAGCCATCTCAGGGTGCAGAGAACGTTGAGCAGGAGCCCCAAGCCCACAGGGTGGGGAGCACAGCAGCTCTGCTGGCTGCAGCCTGAGCTCAGGGGTCAGAGCAGCTGATCTCTCTGCACAGTTCATGCTGCCAAGTTCTAGACACCACCAAACAACAGAACTTCAGAAATACAGCTCAAGAATCCATGTGAGTGTGGGCACTAGAAAAGATCCATTCCAAAGGGAGGGCATTGTAAAATTCATATGAGTCCTTTGTTGATTCTGGCATAAATTTCTTTGTGTAAAAGTCAAAGATGCATCATAATTCTGCTGGATCATCCCTGCTGTTTGACTTCATGGAAGAAACCAATCAATTTTTACAAGTGTATTTATGAGGATTTACTTTGCTTCCAGCAGCCAGGACCTCAGCTTATGTGAAATAGTTTCTTTTTTGGGTATTTTTCTAGAGGCTGAGTTAGGAGGCAGCAGGAGTGTTGCCTGGAAAAATGGAGCACCTGGAGACCTCCAGTCATCCATGAAAGCATCAGTGCCCATGGCTGTGATGTCCTGTGTGAATGCAGAGCTCTCTTCCACCCCTGTCCTTCTCCCCTACATGTATAACACTGTTTTTCTGACCACCACAGCTTTGGTTTTGTTCCTGTCTTTAAAGCTCAGTGATCCCATCTGGTTAATAAGCACCGTGTGCATTTGGGCATGAGCAGGAAAACTTCTGCAGTGTCAGAATCCGGAGAAGAACTGTGATTTACCACCTTTTGGGTGTTCCTTAAATTGTTGACACTGGATTTTTATTTTTTAGTTGTTATTATTATTTATTTTGAAATCAGAGGTACTGGTAAGGATGGGAAGCTAATGAAATTATTTGATTCCAATGAAATGGCTGAGAGAGCAGCACTGGAAGGAAAGAGGCCTTGATGAGACAGCTCAGCCTGAGCTGGTGCTGGTGCTGGAGGTGCCCAGGGTGTGCCCAGAGCCTGCTGCAGGCACCACACTCCTGCTCAGGAGCCTGGCAGCTCCAGGAACGGCCCCTCCTCGAGCTCTGCTCCCGACTCTTGCCACTGACCCCTCTGATGTTTTCCCTGGACGGTGCAGGAAGGATGGATCTGTCCTTTTTCACCTCTCCCAGCAGTGTTCTGGAACTAAACCAGTGCCTGTGTCTGCAGCCTTGGCAGGAGCTGCTGTGCAGGTGCCAAGTGCTGCCTTTGTCTCACGTTCTCCCTCTGCCCCATGACATGGGAACAGTTTGATTATGGCTGATACCAGATACACCTCAGGCACTACTCATGGAAGCAAAGCCCCAACTCTCATTTGTGAAGCTCTTCTCCCTTACTGAACACCAAACTTCTGTGTTCCTCTAATGCAGGGCAGTTTTTACAGGTATCCTTTTAAATAACCTAAAAAACGTCCCTTTTTGTGTGTGCTGCCTGCTCCCACCCAGCTCTGCTCCGTGTGTGGTGCCACCAGAACATTTGCCATGTTTAACATTTTTTCCTACTTTTGTAGTCGAAGGGGAAAGCCACAGGCATACACTGTGGTTTGTGCTTTGCTCACTGCCTTATTCTCCTGGGGTATCCTTTTCCAGCCTAACAGCTTGCTCTCCACCTTGAACTGTCTCAAACACCGGGAGAAAACCTTTGGTAATTAGTTTGCAAATTCTTGTTGGTTTAAGGATGCTACTCTTTGCATATTTTAGGGACAGGAGGAACAATCTTTGCACAGCCACAAAGCAGCTGATAATCTTTGATCTGTGGAGTTCCCTTTAGTCAAAGTTGGGGAATTGTAACTCCGGGTGCATTCAGGAGTGGACACCCAGGATTCCCCAAAAGCCAGCCATGCACTGAGAGGAGTCCCCAGCAGTTTAAACAGCTCTCACACAGCCCCTCTGTGTGTCTTTGGGAGCAGACACTGCAATGCCTTTGGGCTAGAAGCTCTGTGTTCTCCAGAGATAAGAGCCAGGCTGGGTGTTGCTTTTCTGGTGACTTTCAGGCAAAGTCATTCCCACCACCCACTGCACACTGACAGCTCTGCTCCTGTCTTTGCTACTCCCACCTCAGTTCCCTCCTGACAGACAGCAGGACATGGTCTCTTTATTCCTGGACCCACAGGGTGGGTGGCTGCAAAATAGCAAAGTGCCTGCATTGCACAGACATGTCCCCATAAAGCCAACAGAGCTGAGGCGATTTGAAGAGGAAAAAATAATGAGAAACTGCAGATGCAGCACAAGAAAAGTCTGCATTTCACTTTTTTAATAGAAGGTGCATCAAAATGAGGTTTTGATGTCAAAGTGCATATTGAAATAAATAGCAGTAGGTAAAATGTTGATGGCAGAAAGGCCAGCTCTTGGGTGCAACAGATGTGCTCAGGGATCGTGTGTGTGTTGTTTGTTTTCTGTGGAAAAAAAAGAGTTATTACATGATTGCATTTCATTCTGGGTTTTGCTGACACAGAGTGAGGAATGTTGCTGCCACACACAGAGACGGAGTAGATTCCTCAAAAATTAACCGTGTGCCTTGTTTTCAGTATAGTACTGAGTTATTTTTCCTCTTTTCCCTGTTTTTTAAAGAAAACATCATCTTACCCTGCCTCGCAGCCTTAATTGGGTTGGATGAATACCAGAGCTGGTCCAGTGTTGGAATTAGCTGTGTTTGAGACTGAAAACATAACTCCTGTTATCCCCAGTGCTCTGTCAAGCATCTCACTGACTTGGGGAGTTGGCTCCAGGACTGGAGGGAGACAGGTCACGGGCACTCTGGATTCTATGGCAAATTTAGGAATTTGTTTAGCAAAATTAACAAAACCAGGCATGTTTGCATGCTAAACTGGCCAGGGGACTGTGGTGGGCTGGCAGCTGGCCTGATGGCACAGCCAGAAGCTCCTGCCCTGACTCTGGACAGGCAGAGCAGAACTTTGCTTGGCCATGGCTCAGGGTTTAAGCCTTGCAGCTCAGCCCAGCTCACAGTCAGGCTGTAGGACTTGTCAGTGTCTCATGTGCACAAAACTTCCATTGAAAATGAGAATACTGCATTGTAATCTGCCAGTTTCCATCATTTTAATTTCCTCAGATATGTTCCAGCTAGTTCTGCATATTTTTTCACGCACTCAGAGTTTTGAAAATTGAATCAAAAATACAGACAAAACATGAAATAATATTAGATTGTTTTCTCTCTGTTAAATCACAACTTTTTTTAATGCCTGTTACTCAATATCCACCTGCTGATCACATGGAATGCCTCCTACCCTCTTTGGTTCACATGTCAGACAAACATACTTTCTCTTTTGACATGGTGCTGCACTGACTCAAGCTCATGAGCTGCAGTGTGATGCTGTCAGTTTGTTTATGTGAGAGCCTTTTTGTGGTTTGCAAGAGCAGATAATCTCAGATCTGTGGTACAGCCAGCAGAAAGTCTTGCAGTGCTTTGGGTGCTATTAAGCGGCCATCCATTGCTGGTTTCCTCTAAAATAAATTTTTAAAAAATCAAAATCTTTTAAAGAACTAAGTCTAAGTAGGTGAGAGGGATCTACCACAGCACCTTGTATTCGTCTCCCAGCATGTGGGGGGGTTTCACTTGTGAAATTATTCTTACTCTACTTCATTGTGATAATACCAATTAATAGAAAGTGGGAAACTGCACAGGCATTAGGGGGACATAACCCTGCAGGAACTTTGGGGCAGGCAAGGACCTGCCCCTCAGTGGAGGAGCTTAGACTTCATGTGGGACAGGTAGAAAGAGGCCCAGGTGATGGGCAGGACCTTGCTGTGGATTAACCAGCTGCTTTGGAAAGCAAGCCTAGAGCATGTGGAGAGTGGCAATGGCAAACAGTGAGCAAAAAAAAGGAAAATAGGAATAAGTGAGAAGTGGAATGTAAACAAGCTAATGCAAGTCTTGCAAAACTCAGTGCACATCACCAGTTATCCAAACCCACCAGGAACTGAAGGGTTTTACTTCACCAGAAGTGAAGGTGCTTCTTCTCATTTCTTTGCTAGAAAACCAGCTGGCACATTTTTAAATACAAAAATCTTTTCGAATGGCTTTTCCTGTTTTCGTGCCCCACAGGGGAAGTCATATATTGATGTACTTATCTGAGAATGAGGTTCTACAGCCAAAATGAAAATCTGATTTAAACAATACTTTCTTTATTGTGTAGTATGAAAACAGCTTCATGCACAGAGCAGCCAGAGGACTGGTAATGGTGCTGGTCACATTTGGCTTTTGTTAGCTCTAGCAATTCTTAGCTTTATATAGAACGGGGAATGTGTGAGGTTTTGTTGGAGGTTGGCAAGAAAATTTCTCTTCCCAGTCTCTGCCCCTTTTTGTTGCTTCTAAGTATTTGCTCATCATGCTATTCAAGCTTTCATTATTAACATAAGCAAAACCTGAATTTTAGATTATTTCATCCAAGCCTATCAAAACATATCATTTTAAAGGTGTTTCATATTCCTTCCCTGTCCCATGCTCTGCAATCTTGTGTTCAAGTGATTTCTTAAAAAGAACTTTTTCACTACTCCACTTGCTGAAATCAAATCTCTTTAAAGCTCCAAATACAAATTTACAGACTTGATTGAGCTATCAGGGTTCCTCTCCATGAGTTCCTGCATATCCGGTCCCAGTGCTGTATTCCTTAGGGAATAGGTGTCAGCATGGCCCAGCTCAGCAGGCAGCCTCAGCTCCCACCCCAGGCAGTGCTGCCCCACAGCCCCTGGCAGCCTGGCCTAAGGCAGCAGGGCTGCTCGGTGGCCTGGGCTGTGGAAGTCTGGAGAGGAGCAAGGGACATTAATCCCTTTCTCATTCCCTTGTCCAGGAGTTCCCATCCCTTCACCACCAGCTGGTCATCAATCCTCTGCCCACCCTGCCTTTCCTCAGTTCTGTCCATCCCCGTCCCCAGTGCCTGCACCATCCCCATGGTGTTTGGGAAGAGGGGAGGAGGAGGAAATGCCCTGTGGTTTGTGTCTCTTCAGTCACTCTGTGCTAACTAAAGAGCCTGGACTAAAAGCATCTTCCATCATCAGAGCCCTGTAACAAAGCCTGTATTGAGTGTCCTTCATCTGAGCTTTCTGCTCCTTCCAGAAGAGCAGGAAGAGGGAGATCCCGTGGCACCCTGTGGCACTGATTTGTTCCCTCTTTCTCACAGACATCAACGAGTGTGTGACAGAGAGGCACACCTGCCAGAGGAGAGAGCACTGTGTCAACACCATGGGCTCCT
Source organism: Geospiza fortis (assembly GCF_000277835.1). Taxonomy (NCBI): domain Eukaryota; kingdom Metazoa; phylum Chordata; class Aves; order Passeriformes; family Thraupidae; genus Geospiza; species Geospiza fortis. The sequence continues at coordinate 962,359 of NW_005054509.1, read as the reverse complement.
TCCGCTGCCTGCAGGAGCTGAGCTGCCAGCCTGGCCACGAGCTGAAGGATGGAGAGTGTGTGGGTAAGGGAAGGTCCTCAGCTCTCACACTGAGGGGGAAAGGATTGCAGAGCACTCTGGTCTTGCTGCTCTGTGATACCAGCACTGCAGCCAAAAAAGGCTGCTCATCGTGCAGGTGTTGGGCTTTACAGGCTCTTCCTGCACATTCACTCATTTGAAATGGTTTCCAGGGATAACTGTAAATTACTTAGAACATGGATAAAACCTTCTGAATTAGGATTTGACATCTCCCTGATGGAGGAATCCCCCTTAGCTCCTCTACCTGGCTCAGCTGATGCTGTTTGCTGACGATTCCAGCAAAAATTCCCAGCCTGAATGGAACATGGGGCTGACAGCCCCGTCCTTCCTGTGCTCAGAATCCTTGTCAGCATTTATTTACATTTACATGTAACCATTTGGAATGGGTTAAGAAGTTATTCTTCATCCCCCCTGTCCCTGTAGGTGTCTAACAAAGAAGGGAACATCAGTGCTCACAGCAGCACAGGAGTGTGCAAGGGACACACGTGCCCTGCCTTCAGGGCAAAACTCACTCTTATTTACACTTACACGTTTTACAGTTTCCTGACAGCTGCAGTAAGAGATGCCTAAGGAAGGAGCTTAGCTTTTGATGTAGAACATAAAGCCATAAAATAGAAATTACCAGAAATCTCCCTTTATAAACAGCTGTCATAAATAAAGCTTGGTTTACTTGAAGAGGCTGTTTTGTGAATGCCTTGTTCTATTGGCTGATTCTAGAGCATTTCTAACATTTATTACTAATCTAATTTACTTTCTAGTCTTGAAATTAGATTATAAAGGATTATTATATTTACAAACTGTTTTACAGTAGCCTGTAAAAAACTGCAGATATTTTGGTATTTGTGGGTTGCAAGAGCAGTAGGGACCTGAATCAAATTTGCTGCCGGACCTGACAAATCCTGAAGTGATGTCCAAGAGCACACACACTTAACCCTCAGATTTCCCATTGGTAACACGTGTCTGTTGAAATAATGCCTCCTAATTTTCTTTCTGGAGGTTAGCTGGCCATGAGGGCCACTGAAAGGTAGAGCTGAGCTCACCCCAGTGTGGTGTTTTGTGTGCTGAACAGATATCGATGAGTGCCAGAGAGGAACTCACAGCTGCAAGGTGAACTTTGTTTGTCAGAACACAGAGGGCTCCTTCTACTGTGAGTCAAAGCAGCGCTGCATGGATGGCTTCCTGCAAGACCCCGAGGGCAACTGTGTGGGTGAGTTTGAGCAGCAGGGTGTGTGCCCTGTGCTGCAGCTCCTGGGCCTCCTGGGAGCTGTGCACTGACCCCTTGGAGCTGGAGTTTTCTGTAAACCCTGCTGTGAGCTTAATGCTGCTGCCCATAGTTGCATGTTGAATTTGGAGCTATCCCCACAGCAGACCTTCATCAGCCTTACCTTTGTAGCATGAGAAACTGAAGTGAAGAAAAAGAAGTGACGGATGGAAGAAAGCAGACCAGAAGGGTTACACAGCATCTCTCACTGCTCTGTTCATGTTCTTCACCAGATATCAATGAGTGCACGTCTCTCCCTGAGCCCTGTAAGCCAGGATTCAACTGCATCAACACCGTGGGGTCCTACACGTGCCAGAGGAACACGCTGAGCTGCAGCAGAGGGTACCACTCCAACGAGGAGGGCACGCGCTGCGTCGGTGAGGGCAGCCTGGGGCTGGGAGGGGCTCTCCCAGGGGAAACATCTATTTCATTTCTAAAGAGATATTTGGAGTTACTTCCAGATTCCTAAATGTGTTTGAGGAGTGGGAGTTTGCTGTCCCTGCAGCTCTGGGATTTGTTTGTGCTGCAGGATGCTGATGTCTCATTGCTCCATGGAGTTTCTCTTGGTATGCTCACCAGCTGGCTTTGGCTGCAGATTTCACTGACTTCCACTCTGGAGAGAGTGGGTTTTAATACTTTTTAAACTCATCAGTCAAGACCACAATGCCTAGGTGGTTTTTGTAGTACCTCCCTGGAAGTGATGTGATCTGCAGTAAACAAGGCATGCTGGTTTTGGGGGCTCACAAGACTAGCACCAAGTGGATTTTCTTTGTAGGGATGTTCTGTGCATGGTGTCCCCCATTACATCCACTTGTGAGGGTGTTTAGGATAAATTCTCACTGTGTGAAAAAAGTTCTGAGGAGAATGAGTATATGAAATATTCATATAGGCTGGCATGCAGCTTGATCCTGATTTGTGTTTGTTCCAGTGTATTTAGGGAGTTACAGACTCAGAATAGCAGATTTCAGTGCTTGTTAGCATTTGTTTGTAAATGAGCACATGAGGCACCAAGGGCTGGGAAGCTCAGCCCCTGGTGCCCAAGGCAAGGCTGGCTGGGTGTTCTCTGATTCCCCGTGTTCCAGGTTACATAAGATAGGAAATCCTGAAATGACAGTGGGGGAAAAGAAAAAAAGAAATGACAAAGCAGCAGTTTGCTTAGTGGTGATATCTCAGTGATTTTTACCTACCTTCCCCTGGAATAAAGGCAGGATGGCAGATTAACAAAATGTGCTTTGTGGTGCTGCAGGTGAGTGGGAACTGTGTTGACAGCCATTAATTTGGCCATGGTGAGCAGCTTGTAGTGCACCAGCAGTACAGCTAGACCCCATTTGCACAGATATTTCTGCATTCACCTTTTTGCTCTTCATCATCCTCTACCTCCTCTCATTTGTCCCCTGGACTCTCCAGACCATGTGTGGTCAGTGGGCAGGGGGAGAAAATTTGGAAGTAGCAGATTTGGAAGGAGCAGGTTATGTGTGCAACTGAGGAAATTGAGAAAGCTTCCAAATACGGTGTTTTGTAAGTTCAGGGCAAAGCAGTGCAGTGTTCTTTGCTGTCCTGTTACAGCCTGGGATATTTCAGTTCTTACAAAAAGAAGCTCCAAAAGTCCTGTCCCTCTCAGTTCTGTGCAGACACAGTTCTGCAGCTGCTTTTGATCAGTCCTTTCTCAGCCAGGCCACCTGGGCTGGGGATGGTTGCACCACCTGGCGTGTGGTTACCCCGAGGTTGTTCTTAGGGTGACCACCATGCCAGAGTCTCCCTGAATGCCATTTCTCCCACCAGGCAGCAGTCAGCCCTGAGCAGCACAGCTGTCCTGGCTGCAGTGCCAGCAGCCTTTGCCCTGCATGCTCTGCAAACGAGGGCAAGGGTGCAGTCCCCATCCCTGGATGTGGCCAAAAACCATGTGGATGTGGCACTTGGGGACGTGGCTTAGTGGTGAACATGGTGGTGCTGGATCAACAGCTGGACTTGGTGATCTTGGAGGTCCTTTCCATCCTTAATGATTCTGTGATTCTGTAATAGCTGGGGCAACTTATGTTCCTAAATTTCAAACTGATGGGACAGAAAGAATCCAGCTTTTCTCCCCAGCTGTTCCTAAAAACAAAAAAGTTACTCTGTGTAAATCCAGGAGAGAGGAGGAAATTGCCATTCATCCTCCAGCATCTCTGCTCTAGAGCACAGTGAGATAACACAATGCATTGTGATTCCTGATGGCCTTCAGTCTCTGCTTTACAGCACTCTCCAGGCTCTTCAGGAGCAGCCATAAGGAGGCTTCTCTAGCTTGATTTTGGGAACACATAATTGATGTTAATTAGTGATTTCTCTGTCTTTGCTGTGTGCACTCTGTCCCTACTGCTGGTCTGTGTTGTTTGGTATTTTTTTGAATGTTTTTTTTTAAGTAGGCAGAGAGCACAGAGAAGAAAGAAGAAAAGCATATGGTCCTAATTTCCTCTCTCTGTGATAAAGACTAGTGTCTGTGAGGCATTACAATAGCTAATTAGATCCCTGAATCAGATTTATTCATTTCACAGTAGTAAAAACATCATCTGCACGTGTTTCTTCAGCAGAACGACACTTGTAGGGTCATCTCCTCTGTTTAGAGAATTCATCTGTCTTTAAAATGCTCAGATTTTCTAATTTAGCAAATGAGTTATTAAAACCTGCCTCTTAGATTTCGCTGAAAACTGCTGTAAGTGTGAAATAAGGCACAGTGCTGATGGTGTAATGCCCTAGAACTAATTAAAGTCTGAATGTAATGGAATACAGAATTTTGGACAAACTAGCAAAATGGTTGCACACATTAATTCATTACAAATAAAGCTGCTACTTTACAAATTATCTGCATTAGAGACTTCCTTGGTTTTGCTGCTGCCTCTGATTAAAAGAAAACTGGTAACTTGGTGTTCCAGCAGAAATCTCAGTTGCTGTCAGGAGTTCCTGCATGGTGAGGGGCACTCCCTGCCATCCCTGACCCCAGTGCCAGCAGGGACTGTGTGGGTGCAGCCTCTCCAAGGCTCTTGTTTGATGGACAACTGCCCAGGAGCCCTCTGAAATGATTCAGTGCTCAAATTTATGAATTCAAATAGGGCAGTATGGTGAATTTCCAGCCTTAGAGATCCGTCCTGATGATTATTGCAGATGGGCTTAGAAGCTCACTGTGAGCTCGGCCGGGAGGAGCTGCTAATAAATGAGAAATGGGAACAGTGGAATAGCCCAGAAGATGCAGACTGCAATAACCAAAATAACAAAACATGGTGCAGGTGACAGAGGCTAGATTCCAAAGATCCCTGGGCAGGGCAAATGCAGACAGGTACAGGGACACAGGTGCAATCACAGAGGTGAGCTCAGAACCTGACCTTACATGAACTAGGCATGGAGCCAACTGGAAACAAGAACTGGAAACTTGACCAAATATAGGATAGTCCTATTAGCATAGTGCTAATTCCCATGACCCCACTCTTCCCACCATGGCCTGGTCAGGTGCCCCTCCCCTCAGTGCCCTGCCTGCCATGGCTTGTGGCCAAAGCCCTCTGCAAATGCATCTGAAGCAGGAGTCCCAGTTGGACGAGGTTCCACAATTACATGAACAGGGATTTGGGTTGTAAAAGTAGTTGAAGATGTGAACAATAGGAAAAAATCAGGATATGTTGGCTTAGGAAGTGGCAGAGCTTGGAATACTTGATGAAAAACACAGTTCTGAGGGTTAATCAGACTTTTTGATGCTTCTTGTCACAGATGGTAAGAGGGATTTGTTAGATGCTGATGAGCTATTTAGTCATGTTGCAAGTCTTGTAAATCAGCCTGTATTGAAAACTCTCATCTTCCTCCAAGGATGTTTGAATGAGATTGGAAATGATGTGTGTGAGTGGAGAAGCAACTAATTTGTTGGTATTGGATTTTGGATGAGAGGCTGTGGGGAATATGAAAATGGGAGCTGATTGAGAAAAGAAAAAAATCAACATTGGGAAAGAGCAAAAGGTAGACAGCAGGAGCAGACTGAGAGGGCAGGTGGAGATGAAAATAGCAATTGCTTTAATTGAAGGGATGAGCAGAATTTCTGGCTGGTTCTTGTTTTGCTTTAAATGGCTTGGTGTGACTCATGGAATAGCAGAACATCAGAATGGGGGGTTTAAATGTCATGGCTTGATCAGAATCAGTGTGTTTACACTGAAATGCAGAATATACTGGGAGAACCCCATTGCAAGTCGAGTTACCATTTTCACTTTGAAGGTAAGGCTCTGCTTTTCCCAGGCTTGGCTGAACTGCCTCTGAGAAGAGCATGGAGAGAGAAGCTGGTGGTATTCCTCCTGTCCGGTTTCTAATCCTGCCATTAAATGGACTTTTTTGTGTCTCTTTATAAACGCTGGTTTTAAGCAAACTGTACTGATGCTGCTGCCCTCTCTGGCTCTGCAGATGTGGACGAGTGCCAGACTGGGGTGCACCGGTGTGGAGAGGGGCAGCTGTGCCACAACCTGCCCGGGGGCTATCGCTGTGACTGCAGGATGGGCTATCAGTACGACACCTTCAGCCGCAGCTGCATCGGTACGTGGGGCAGGGAGGGCTGGCAGCTCACCCTGGCTGGGCCTGGGCCCTGAGGCAGTGCTCAGCACCACTGCAGCATGAGATATGCAGTGCTCAGCACCACTGCAGTCTGATTGTGCAGGGCTCAGCACCACTGCAGTCTGATTGTGCAGGGCTCAGCACCACTGCAGTCTGATTGTGCAGGGCTCAGCACCACTGCAGTCTGATTGTGCAGGGCTCAGCACCACTGCAGTCTGATTGTGCAGGGCTCAGCACCACTGCAGTCTGATTGTGCAGGGCTCAGCACCACTGCAGTCTGATTGTGCAGGGCTCAGCACCACTGCAGTCTGATTGTGCAGGGCTCAGCACCACTGCAGTCTGATTGTGCAGGGCTCAGCACCACTGCAGTCTGATTGTGCAGGGCTCAGCACCACTGCAGTCTGATTGTGCAGGGCTCAGCACCACTGCAGTCTGATTGTGCAGGGCTCAGCACCACTGCAGTCTGATTGTGCAGGGCTCAGCACCACTGCAGTCTGATTGTGCAGGGCTCAGCACCACTGCAGTCTGATTGTGCAGGGCTCAGCACCACTGCAGTCTGATTGTGCAGGGCTCAGCACCACTGCAGTCTGATTGTGCAGGGCTCAGCACCACTGCAGTCTGATTGTGCAGGGCTCAGCACCACTGCAGTCTGATTGTGCAGGGCTCAGCACCACTGCAGTCTGATTGTGCAGGGCTCAGCACCACTGCAGTCTGATTGTGCAGGGCTCAGCACCACTGCAGTCTGATTGTGCAGGGCTCAGCACCACTGCAGTCTGATTGTGCAGGGCTCAGCACCACTGCAGTCTGATTGTGCAGGGCTCAGCACCACTGCAGTCTGATTGTGCAGGGCTCAGCACCACTGCAGTCTGATTGTGCAGGGCTCAGCACCACTGCAGTCTGATTGTGCAGGGCTCAGCACCACTGCAGTCTGAGTTGTGCTGTGCAGTGCCTCAGAAGAGGGTGGCATCAGCTCCAGAGCTGGGCTGTGCAGCACATCCAGGGCTCTGTCACTCCCAGCTGGCACTTGGGCCCAGGCGCCCTTGGCTTGCCTGAACTGCAGGTTGTCACTTAAACCATCTGCAGAGTCCTTCCCTGTGGGTTGTGCTTCTGCTGCTGTGGGAGTTTGTCTGTGTGAAGGTTCCAGCACTGTCCTCCCAAGAGCCATGACACAGCACTTTGTCTTTGGTTCCCCCGTGCAGCAATTAGAGCTCAGAGTCACACAGCCTCCAACCCGAGGTTGCGGCACTTCACGCTCTGCAAACCAATCTCTGACACTTTAAGAAATACCCTCCTGCACCTCGTTTGCTCGTGTCCCTCAGCTGACTGTGGGTTTGCTTGTTGCTGGCAGACATAAACGAGTGCTGGAACTACCCCGGGCGCCTGTGCCAGCACACGTGTGAGAACACGCCCGGCTCCTACCACTGCGCCTGCTCCTCCGGCTTCCGCCTCTCCTACGACGGCAAGCACTGCGAAGGTACCGCGCTCCTCCGTGAGGAACGAGCTGCTGCGGGGATTGGGGTCTTAGGAGGAGGCCTTGAGGTGAAATATAAAGGCAGTGACCTTTGTGTGCTCAGATTTGCAGACAGTCACAGAATCACAGAATCATGAGGTTGGAAGAGACCTCAAAGATCATCGAGTCCAACCTGTGCCCTAACACCTCAGCTAGATTGTAGCACCAAGTGCCATGTCCAGTCGTTTTTTAAACACATCCAGAGATGGTGATTCTACCACCTCCCTAGGAAGAGCATTCCAGTACTTTATTCTTTTGGTGAAAATTTTCTTCCTAATATCCAACCTGTCCCTTCCCTGACATAGCTTGAGATTGTGTCCCCTGGTTCTGTCAGTGCTGCGTGGTGGAAGAGACCGACCCCACCTGGCTACAACCTCCCTTCGGGAAGTTGTAGAGAGCAACAAGGTCACCTCTAAGCCTCCTCTTCTCCAGGCTAAACAGTCCCAGCTCCTTCAAACGTTCCTCAAACACTGGAGTTGTCAGATGAGTGTCAGCAAGTTTCTCCTTTTCCTTTCTTTCCCCATGTACTCTTTGCTTTCCTTTCAGATGACAGGAGAGCAGAACAAAGTTAAAACAGGAAACCATTCAAATTTTGATAAACGTGAAACTTGGTAGTGACAAAATTACAAAAAACGACTTTGGATTGAATGGAAAATTTTTGAGTTCTCCATGATTTTTTTAGGGCAACAGTTACATATTTTAGTGAACTGAAACCTGTGAAGTCTGAAACAAATGTCTGCATGTGTGTGTGTTTCCACTGGCATATGGAGAAATGAAATTCAGGTGCAACAGACATGCTCCAGCTTCTTGGCATTCTGCCTAGGGAGCAGGAAAAAGGAACAAATTAGTCCTTCCTTAGTCACTGTGAGTGGAAGGTAAAGGTTTTCAGGGGCAGGAAAGGGTGGAAGACACAGTTCTGAAGCACTGTGACCATCTCTGTGTGTTTGTTTTTGGATGCAGATGTGAATGAATGTGATAACAGTCCCTGCAGCCAGGAGTGTGCCAATGTTTATGGTTCCTACCAGTGCTACTGCAGGCAAGGCTTCCAGCTGGCAGAGGATGGGCATTCCTGTAAAGGTAAGGTGCTGCCTCACCAGGTCAGGGGCGTGTGTTTATTCTCTGTAGCAGGATGAACTCTCTGACCCTCAGCAGCCCCTGATGCTGCAGGTGATGCCTGAGGATGGTTGTGAGCTACAGAGGCTGCAAAAAGTCACTCAGGTACTGCACAGTGCAGTTCAGTGGGTGGAGCACACCTGTGGGACTGCACGGCCTGGGATGTTGTTGTAATGGTTTCATGGGGCCACAGCTGACCGAAGAAATCAGGTGGGAAGATATTCCTGTATTGCATCAATGAACACCTGCACTGCTGAGTGAAGGTTTGCTCTGACTGCTGCTGTAGTAAATGAGGAGCAGAGTGATCAGAATGGAGAGGAAGGGTTTTACCTCTTTAGCTGAAGTTACCAGCGCTGACATGCTGGAGAGTCTGTGTTTAAGGAATGGTGAGGAAGCCAACACCCTTCCTAGCACAGGGAAGCCTGGTGAAAAATTCACTGCTGAAAGGGGAGTGAGGCCCTGGCACAGGTTGACCAGAGAGATTTCCCATCCCTGGAGTGTTCAAAGCCATGTTCAGCCTGGTCTTGTGGAAGGTGTCCCTGCCCATGGCAGGGGGTGGAATGAGCTTTAAGCTCCCTTCCAGCCTAAAGCAGTCTGTGATTCTATGGTTCTCTCAATTACAGAGGCACCAGAGAGAGACAGTGCTTCAAACTCAGACATGCCCCACCCTCATTATTCCTTCCCATGAGTGTGTACTGCTTGCAGCCAGTATTTCTGGGAGCAGGCTGGTGTTCAGCATTTCAGAAAGCACCAAAGCAATGCCAGACCTCCATGGTTGTGCTCGCGTTTAGCAATATATGATAAAGGTGTCAGGTGAGAGTTTCCTGGTGTCCTGCAGCCTGCCTTTGCAGATCTGTGTTTTGTTTATTGGTTTGTTTTGTTTGTTTTGTGTGTGGGGGCTGTGACTGTGTTCTTTGCACAGACATTGACGAGTGTGCCCAGAGCGCCGGCATCCTGTGCACCTTCCGCTGCGTCAACGTCCCCGGCAGCTACCAGTGCGCCTGTCCTGAGCAGGGCTACACCATGGCAGCCAACGGCAGGACCTGCAGAGGTAACAGCACCTCAGGAGTGGGCAGCTCACACCCTTGCAGCGAGCTCAGCCGTTAGAGTTGCTCAGCCAAACCCCCACGTTTTGTATCAGTCACTGTTCCAAAGTCAGTCTTCGACAAAGTTGCCAAATATTGGTATCTGCAAAGTCCGTTTTCCTGTGCTAGAGGACAGTGCTGTGGCAACTCAGCTGTCAGTGTGAGCTGATTGCTTCAGTGAATTCCCCAGGAGCCCACTTCATCCCTCAAACTGAGGCACTTGATGACTCACGTGAGCTGTGTGTGCACCTTGGAACAGCACTCAGTGATCAGGGGTATTAGAGGTGCCAGATGTAGAAATCTGTGGCTGCTTTATGAGTTACAGTTTTCTCCTCCAGAAAACTGGGAGATTAAATGTTGGTGCTGTAATTGAAACTTGGCCATCCCGCAGTGTCACCTAAGCTTAATCGTGCTGACATTAATAAATGTTAGTGAAATGACAAGTACCCTCCCTTCACATACCCCTTTTCCTCAGAATTGTGGAGATGTCTGCTGGGAGTCGAGTGGTTTTCATCTGGTGTGCAGCTGTGTGGTTCTGAGCTGAGCCCCCCTTTCCAAACGATGCACTGCCTGTGTAACCTGATGGAGGATCTGATTACCTTTAGTCCTCTGCACATTCCTGCAGTCCTTACACCAACTGCCAGGCATTTCCTGCCTGGGCTCTTTCAGGAACCCTTCATGTAATGAAGAATTTGGTTATGTATCTCCTGTGCTTGAATTCTGAGTGCCAACGGCGGTGAATTTTCTCTGTAAATCCTGAGCAGCATGAGCATACTTAATCCTGACTGTGGAGCAGTGAAGCAGATGAAATGACAATTAAAATCCTTTAGAAACATTTTAAAATATTTTCAAATGTGTTTTTAAGTATGATTGCAGTAATATCCATCTGCACTTAAATTCTTACATAAAGTTCACCTTTAGAAAACTGCAGCTCCCCTGGATATATCCCCTTTTTGGAGCTCTGCAGGTCTGTAGGTACAAGTTTGGGCAGATACTGAGGTGTGTCTGAAAATGTGGTCAAGGGAAGGCTGGGTTGGTGTTGGCTCTGTTGTTGGCTCCTCTGTGCAGGGAGATGATGTTGGTTCCCCCCAGCTAAAGATCTGGCTCCAGTTGCTCACATCTGACCAGTTCTGAAGAGTTACTGGTGGAATGTTCCTTGTACCCTATTTTCAAAAGATGGGTTGTATCTCATGGAGTAGTGGCTCAACATATGGATCTTTTTTACAGAAACTGCCTGTGGTGTTTTGCAGCGCAGCCAAAGTGGTACAGGGAGTGCTTTCATGACAATGATTGCAATATGGAAGAAATTTTCTTTTCACCTACGGGCACTGCTGAGAACCAGCAAGGGATTTACTTGACTTTGATTCCCTCCTATTTCCTATTGTATACTTTTCTTTGCAAGACTTTCAAACCAGCCCGTTCAGTGTGTGAGATCAGTTCTCATCCCAGGGGAATGGAGGGAGTGGAAGGCTGTGATTTCCCTCTAAGAGTCTCTGCTCTGTGGGAATTGGCAGAGCTGCAGGGCCCTACACAGTCCACATGCCTTGTCTGTTGGAATTTATTTCATTTTAAAGCCCCTGTGCATTGTCTGGACATTTGGGAGTACACAGTGTGAGTGCCAGGGCTCCGCCAATGCTTCCTGCTCAGGCTGGATCCTTGTCTCTGCATCTGGCTTTCAGCATTGTCAGGCCCATGGCTTGGGCTTGTGGCTATGTGTTATTTAGGTAGCCACATTATTCTTTGGTGTCTTTGAGCTTTTAAGTGCTCTTTATTATGTCTTCTGTAATTACATCTCATTATGGGGAGATACTTGTATTTAGGTTTTCTAAACTCTGTGCCTTGTTCTGAAGGGTTGTTCTGAGTTCCCATGTTCTACATCTCCTGGATCCTGTAGGACAGCAGTGACCACTTTGCCTTTGCCTGCTTTAACTCCAGATTTATTTTAGTTCCTCTGCTTTAATCCAGAGCTACCTTAATGCACAGATGCATTCTTCTGGCACAGCCCAGCTTTCTCCAGTCTCAAAAAGTCAGTGAGAAGGTCCTGTTGTCTTTTAGCATGGCTTAATTATATCCTGGTGGGGTTTGTTTATTCCTGAAAAATACTAGGAATTAATTCTTACTTTTGAACTTAGAACATCTTTTTCTTGTGTTTCTTCTTAGATATTGATGAGTGTGCAATAGGAAGCCACAACTGTTCAGCTGCAGAGACTTGCTACAACATCCAGGGCAGCTTCCGCTGCCTGTCCTTCGAGTGCCCTTCCAACTACAGGAAGGTGTCTGACATGTGAGTATGGCCCTGGGGCAGCACCAGAGCCAGCCCAGTGCCTCTGCTGCTGTGTGGTGCTTAGTTTGTGGGTGGGTGTGTGTGCTCAGAGCTCTGAGAAGCTGCTTTGGTACCTGGAGCTCATAAACCTTCCCCATGCAGAGTTTGTGTCTGGTTATCCTTCATTCTCTCAAGCCCTAGAGCCCCTGTTTGCCCTCCAGCTGCTACTGGAACAGCAGAGACCAGAGCCTGCAGCTCTCCTTGCAGCTCTAAAATGTCTCTGTTTATAATTAAGTTTTAAAGTGTGATCTTCTGTGCTGTTTGTATCAGAGCAGGAGCAGCCAGGCTGCTCAGTGCTCCACTTTGACAGTGGGTTTGGGGCTCCCTGCTTAATACTCACATTGCAGTTCCTCAGGGAGTGTTGAATGGGAGCAGGATACTGAGCTTGCCAGGCCACAGGATTCTGGGGATGGCACATCCCCAGCTCCTCAGCAGCTGGGGCTCAGGAGCCCCAAAATCTCCTTGCCCATTTTCTGCCTCAGTGGCTGCCAGTGCTTTGGGAGCCCATGTTTAGTTGCTTATGGCTTAAAACATGCTTTTCCTGCCTTACAGAGCTGAGCAGCTTTGCCAGTTGAGGAGTTTGTTTCCCACTCCCGTGTTTTAGGTACCTTTTCAAGGGGTCTCACTGTTATTTTCTAGGAGCAGTGCCCCAGCCCTGCCAGTGATGAGCCCCTGGCTCCCCCCAGCTCTGTGCCGTTCAGCCTGGCTCTGGCTGTTCCTGTGGAGCTTCCCCTTGCTCTCCCCAGGCTGTGATCTGTGCCTCGGGCTGTGCTGCTCTCACCTACACACCCAGAGGTGTCCTGGGCACTGGCAGGGCAGAACAAGCAGCTGCTGATCACACACTGAGGCTTGGGAATGCAGTTTGTCCTGATGGGACTACCTAAAAACAGAGGCCAGACAAAATTAAGAGAATAAAAAGCTGTTATATTTATTGACTGGCCTTCAGGTACATTTAGGGCAGAAAAAAGCCCCCAGGGGCTACACCCAAAATGTGTAGTCACAGGTCACAGGTTTTTATACTTTTATAAGTTTGGTCCATTTGCATATTGGGTGTTAGTCTTCCAAATACAGCTTCAGGTAATGAAGTCATTGACCCCAAGTTTGCTCCCCCCAAACTCAATTTTGTTTCCATCTCTGGGGGCCTGAGGCAGTGAGGTGTCCTTGACTGCCAGGCCCGGAGAGGAATTGTTGTGTCTGCCCAAAATGGGAAAGCTGCAGCTGACACTCTGTATGGAGTTTAGAGTTATACACTAAAGAATTGCAGGATTACAAATGTATGAAAAATATAAAAGCTGAAATCCTAAGGTATGGGAATTAAATACCAATATAGCTGAATGGAACACGCCTGGGCTCGTCTGGCCCTTGCTGCCCAAGGGCGGCAGCTGTGGTGGTTTCACCTCAGAGACACCTTTGGCTGGCTGGACGCTGCAGCTGGGCACCTGGGACAAGTCCAGGCTTGCAGGAGCCTAGGTTTACCTTGGTGGAGAAGCTTCAAGGTGAGGTGAAGGAAGAGGAGTTGGTTCTGCTGGAGAGCTTTATTCCTGGCACACAGGCCTCTGCATGCAGCAACAGCTCCAACAGAACCAAGGAACCCCGTGGTTGCTGTGTCTTTTAACCCCAGGGAGAGGGGGAGGGAAGGAGTAGGGATCCCACCAACCAGGTAAGGGGGGGGAAGTCTCAGGGGACAAATGACACCTGGATGGCCCAATGTCCCCAGGGTTGAAAGGCATCTTTTGAACTTCACCAATCACATGAGGCCCTTTCTGGAATGCCAAGATTGAGGGACAGCTCTCAGCAAGGGGGCAAGGGAGGGGAAGGGAGAGGTTATTGGCACACCTGGGGAAAGAACTGGGATGACTGAGACAGGCTGTTCCATCGCACCGCAACATCAAGGCATCAGTCAGTCTGGTCCTTGGCAATGCCCCCAGGTTTTTATGTATTTCCCTGCTGTTCCCTGGCCGCTGAAGGTGCCTCTCTCCTCTTTCCCCAGGAGGTGTGAGCGCATCAGCTGCTTCAACTACCTGGAGTGCCAGAACACGCCGGTGCGCATCACCTACTACCAGCTCAACTTCCAGACCAACATCGTGGTGCCCGCGCACATCTTCCGCATCGGGCCCTCGCCCGCCTACGCCGGGGACAGCATCGCGCTCACCATCACCCGGGGCAACGAGGAGGGATTCTTCAGCACCCGCCGCCTCAACGCCTACACTGGCATCGTCTACCTGCAGCGCCAGGTCAGCGAGCCCAAAGACTTCCTGCTGGATGTGGAAATGAAACTCTGGCGCCAGGGAACCTACACCACTTTTCTTGCCAAAATCTACATTTTCATCACAGCTCATGCCTACTGAAGCCTTTGCTGACGTTGGATTTTATTGGTGCTATGCTCTTTAACTGTTCTACCAAAGCTTAATACCGTTGAACTGGCATTTCATGTATCTAGCCTTTATATTATTTTTCTTTCGTTGCTTTAAACTTTCTTATTGGTTGTGTAAATTAAGTTAATTTTTATCTTTTTATGTTCTGTTTTCCTATGCAATTCTGTACATCATCATCTGCCAGCGAACAAAGGAAGGGTTAGAAAGGCAGTACAGACCTTTGATAAATGCTGGAACCTTTTCTTAGCAATTATTTTTAGGTGTAGTCACTTCTGCAGGGTATTGCACTAGAGAGGGAAGGTGTTCATGTGGGAGTACTGGGAAAAAAACATGGAATGATTTCTCTTTCTGACACAAAGTTCTGGTTTGGCCAGGCCAGTGGCCTCACTGGGGTGTCTCTGCTGAGGTGCTGAGTCCAAGGCCATCCATGGACACTGATAGGGACCCCACCTCCTGCTCCCAGGTTATTTTCCTCCTTCCAACTTTCATAATATGTTGCCTTAAAATATATATAAATAAAAGGAAACTCCACTAGTGATAAAGCCTATGGATGAATCTTGCTTTAGTAGGAGTGCTCATGTGCTGAATATTTGCAAGACCAAGGCCCTGCCAGAATGTTACACTTCAAGGTAAAAGCTCACATTGCCATTTTTAGTAGTTGTCTTTGAAAGTGTTGGTGTTCCTCTGTTCCTCACTCTATAATATGTAAGTGCAGATGTGAAGCTTTGTAATTCTTAAAGGAATGTCCAAATGGAAATAATTAAATAATAATTACTGCTCCATGTTTAAAAGCTTGAGCACGTCCCTGAGCAATAACTTGTAGTTTTAAATAGAGAAAAAAGGGATTTGCTTCTCTGCTTCAGGAAAATGCCTCCAGTGGTGTTGCCAAATGAAAAATGCCAGTGAAATTGGTGGGTTGTATTTTGCCATTCAGAAAAGAGCACAACCAAAGTTTTGAGCTCAATTTCCTCTGGTTCTTCAGGGAACTGGATGAAGTCCAAAGTTAGAGGCCAGATCTGGCAAAGCATAATATAATTGAAGTATTTATTAGAACTTAGAAATGAATATCAGAACTTCTTTTTGGCTGGTTTTTTTTTCCTCCCCCAAAAGCTCCAGTGTTGCAATTTTCTGAGCTTCCTTTGTTTCAGCAGTAATTATTCTGCAAAATGTTTTGAAGGAAAAACATAGCTACAAGATATGGATGTTTATTTCTCTTCAGTTTAATAATCCTAGAATCGCAGGTTGGATGGGACCTCAAGGATCCAACCTTTCCTGACAAGACAAAATCCTGTTCTTTTCTACAGTTGATCTTATTTTGATTGATGTGTACACAAAAAGAAATGGAGAAACTAAATCTAGCACGTTTTTATACCATATTCAACAATTTTATTATGTTGTAAAAATTGTATCTAAAAATCTTGTAAGCATCACCTCTATGGTGAGAGGTGTTCACTGTATCCCCAGGCCAGTCTCTACCACTTCAAGTCACTACTTTAATTTGGATGTCATTAAAATAAAGGGCAAATCTTTCTGTATCTGAGACCATAAAATTCCATTAGCAAAGAAAATTTATTTACGTTCCCCAGCAGTAAAACAAGGCCTATCTGTGAGCTTGCCTACATCAAACTTCTCTTTGTTTTTTTCCTATAAAAACCATTTAGTAAAAGAGCTTCCATCCATCTTTTGTTTTCCATAGTTAACAGTTTTGTAAGCATGTAACAGGGAAGTGCCAGCTGAGAAACACTGGCTTGTCATTCCCTTGCAATTTGTCATTCCAGTTAATTCCTATCTTACAGCTCCAGGCCTTCCAGATCCGTCCTGCGCACGTTCAGGGGTGACACATTTCTCCAAGCCCCACTGGGGCACGTCAGGAGTCACCAAAACCCAGAGTTTTCCATCAGCATTAGGATTTGATTGAGCACAAATGATACCCAGGCCTCGACTGTGCTTCTTGTCAGAGAACAAATGGACAAGTCATTTGTTACTGGGAGACCTTTTGCTGACTAAAACCAGCCACAGTCAATCATATTAAGGATCTGGCAGTTCTTAGCACCAGCTCTTCATTTTCTGGACAGGTAATTGATGAAGAAAGTTTTAGGGAAGGCTTTGCATACTATTAGAAGGAAAATGCTCTGCTAGGAAGAAGGGTGTCTTCATCTGTAGTTGGGAAAGGTCAGAAAGGGTTGCTCAGTGCAGCTGGTGAAAACAAGGGAAAGGATTTCAGGAGATAACTTCACATTCTTCTGCTTCCAGATTAACCAGAGGAGGGTTTAACCTTTTTCCAACCCAAAGAGTTCTCGCTGTCAGCTCAAGGAGGAGCAGGAGCAGCCAGCACTGCACCCTTAGCTCTGCCCTGGGGCAGAGCCTGTGGCTGAGCTTGAGCAGCCTCAGCCCCACCCGCAGGGGGGATGTGCTTTCACTGGTGTAAGCGGCCTTGAACTGGAATTTTGGTCTCCTTCACCTGGTCCAGTTTCCAAAGGCCCAGTCCCCATCTCCAGGAATGCTCTTTCCACTTTATTTGGCTGGGTAACCTGTTTGTGTGTCTATGTGCACAGGAGGTCTCCGTGGAATCATCTACCCAGGGAGGTGGTGGAGTCACCATCCCTCGATGTGTTTAAAAAAAGACTGGATCTGGCACTTGGTGCCATGATCTAGTTGAGGTGTTAGAACATGGGTTGGACTCGATGATCTTAAAGGTCTCTTCCAACCTAGAAATTCTGTGATTCTGTGAAAGAGTTCAGGCCTGGGCTGTATTTCTTTTGAGTAGGTTTCATTTATTCCCTTTGCTCTTTTGTGCCTCCTCCCCCACCCCTTGCCTGGTTGAGGTGAATTAAGAGCAGCTAGACAAGAGCTGTGCAAGCTGATAAACTCATGAGGAAGACAACAGCTGCAAACCTCATAAAGAATTACAGCTGACTTGGGGCATCTGTTCTATATGTGTGAAAACTCAGATTATTGGTGTGTTCCCCAGGATGGAAACGGCCTTGCTGTGACCTGCCTGAGCAAGGCCTGCTCTGCTCTGCTCAGCTTTACTTGCTCCTGCCTCGATAAAATCCGACCTCTCTGCACTCTGCTGTTGTATTCCTTGGGAGATCCAGTGATCCCAGAGACTGAGCAAGATCAAATGAGCCATTGGAAAGAAGAAGAAATGTTCCTCTGTGTGTTTGCTGGAAATTTGAGTGGGTCTATTCCAGAAAGAAGCATCAGGTTTTATTTGGACTGGAATGTACATAACAGAGTTGAAATAGCAGAACACGGGTGAGAGGGATGTTTTTACCTCGTATTTTAAATTGTTCCCTTTGTGGAGCAGGGAGGAAGTGGTTTACAATCTCTTTGTGTGTAAATACATGTCTGTGGGTCACTGCAGGTGCTGGCAGCCTGTGCCAGCACTCCTGTGTGAGCCTGGTGCAGGGAAGGCATTGGATGGCTCAGCCTGGGCCTCGCTCCTTCTCCTCACAGTCGGGGACCAGAGCAGGGGAGGGAGCTGTTAATGGGCCCAAAGTTTTACATTTCTTCCAAGATATCCCAAACAGACTTTCATTCTCTGTTATTTCTCTGTACCAGTTATTCAATCAGTTATATCAATTATATCAGATTCAGGAGAGGAATAAATTTCAGACAGATTTTATGGCAAAAAGTTGTAATAAGGGCCATTCTGCAATATCTCCTCAACTTCAGAGCACGAGAGCCTCTTGTGCAAAGGTCCCAGTGCCTCTGTCAGCTGAGGGCATCTTGGAGAGTGAGGGCAGGGCTGAGCCCTCTCCACCCCTGTTCCCTGGCACACCTTTGGGAGACCCTGGCCATGGGGGGCACACACACATTGTCCTTTTGTGTTCCTCTGTGTCCTTCTGCAGACCTGCCTCACACCTAGGGAGATGGTTTTCCCATCCATCTGCCTTTTTTGCCTTTGTCTTTCCATTGCTCCCACCCATGCCAGGGGGAGGAGAAAGTTCCAGCTGTGGAGCATTAGGATTGTGGAGTAAAAATAGATTTTGAGGTCAAATAAAAAGTGTCTTCACACTTCCAGTGTTCTCTGTATTACAGAGACATTCATTTTGAAGTGGCTACTGAAAAGCAGGATTTAATTATATCTGGTTTCAATGATGTGAAGCTGAAGTCACAAACTCGAGCCTTTTGTCTTCTAAAGCACAGTTCTTTCTCTTGCACGTTCTCTTCCCATAAGCTGAGGCTCCTGTTAGTTTGGGGTTAAAAATGACAACATCTGCAGTGAATTTTCCCTTTTTAGCAGGGGCTGGAGAGGAAGAGGATGCCATTGTGGTGCCTGCCCTACACGCTGTGACCAGAGGGGTGGGACGAGAGCCTTTGTACAGCAGTGAGTTCTTGTGTGGCAGCCAAGGATTGTGTTCAGTGCATCAGTGCACAGCAGGATGTTTGGAACATGGGATGGTGCCGTGGTGGTGGGATGGAGGGGCTGAGCTGGTGATGCTGGGCCTAGGCTGCAGCAGAAGGGTCTCTGATCTCACTGCCCCATGGGACACAAACCCCATACTCACTCTGGGT
The DNA here is from genome assembly GCF_000277835.1 of Geospiza fortis. NCBI lineage: Eukaryota > Metazoa > Chordata > Aves > Passeriformes > Thraupidae > Geospiza > Geospiza fortis. The sequence goes on along the minus strand of NW_005054509.1, from coordinate 943,533 downwards.
GAAGAATTGGTCTCAGGTGAGATGCCTTGTGCTTACAGGTGACCCAGGGTCTGGTTAGTGAGCCCAGAATGTGTGGGAAGGGAAATTAAATTAGTTCTGTGCAAGGTTCATGAGATTTGGTTCATTGCTAATAGTCTGTACCTCGAACACTCAACCTCCCGAGGAAATGCTGAAGAGAAACACTGATTGTGGAAAGGGCCATCTGAAGGGGTCAGAGCTTCTCCCAGCAGAACAAGTGTGGAATGCTGTCCTTTCTGGGGAAGGGTGGAGGGGACAGATGTAAAATCTAATTTTATTCAGGAATAATAGTCCAGTGTGCAGAGCACTAAACTCTCCTCTGTGCCACCATTACTAGAAAGGAGTTGTGAAACATATTAGCAACACCAGTTGATCCAATGTAAGGCAAATGCATCCAAAAAGGAGACATGAATGCCCTGAGGGAATGGGAGGGAGGAGATGCCTTTCTCTCTGTCAATGAGGGCCCCTGACAGCAGCACAGACTCCACTGGGCTCTGCTCCAGGCAGGGATTTTGGCTGACTCTGACTGCAGTTACTGGTTGCAGCCAGATGCACCACAGAAGGAGATAGATCCTCCCCAGCACTGATAGCCAGGAGGAAAATGTATGTGGAATACTTTCAGTATGGGAAAAAAGCTGATAATCTTTGATGAAGGACACCTGAGGTGGAACACTGTCATTGCTGGAGTCTGAGCGAACCATGGAACGTGGAGGCTGAACAAATCCCACTGGTGCTGGTTCCCTTCTCCCAAGGATTTCCCACAGCAGACACCAGAGGTGGTGCTGGTGGCTGAGGCTCAGTTTGTTCTCAGGTGCCACAAACCTGCAGCTGTGCTGGGCTGTGCTGGGTGCCACCAGCACCTCCTGCTAACTGCAGGAGCTCTACAAACAAACAACAAAAACCCCAACCTCAATCACCTTGAGAATAATGTTTGCTGAGGAAAAGACGTAATATTCTCGAGAAAGAGTTTTCCACAGGTTCCAAGCAGCTGTTGATGCAGAGCTCCATTGAAGTGGATGGGCTGGGTGAAGGCACAGCTTTAATCATAACTTAATTTTCCCCTGGGGACAGGAACAGACACACAAATGACATGTGCTGCTATCGTTGCCTGAATCACATCTGGAAGATGCTGACATAAATAATGATGAAGGCCATTAAAAACGTGATTACTCCATGTAAGTACCTGAATTTTCTCTCAAAAACATATGTTTGCACTAGTAAATGAAGTGCTCAGAGGAGGGTGAAGGCCAGGCCTCCAGTGTGGGAGGACACCAAAGCCAAGAGGCAGAGTTAGAGCTGCCAGAATGCAATGTGAGGCTCCCCAGCCTTCAGCCAGCCTTGACCCCTGCGTGGAGGGGGTGTTGGAGCAGTTTGGGCGTTGGTAGTTGGACTTTAGGAGGTTTTCCTTGTTTTTACTGCTTTGGGGGAGAGGGAGGCTGTGGGTGTTCACAGCTCTGCCATGGGTGTGTTGAGCATATCATCTGCACCTCACCTGGGTAGTCCAAGTCCCTTGGCAGGTGGTGCAGAGTTGGTTTTCCATGAAGTGTGACCTTCTCAGGACTCTGAAAGCTCTCACCATCCTCACTTCTCAGCCTCCCCGCCCCTGGAAATCCAGGAGCTCTCAGTTTATTTGGTAACTTTGGTACCTTTAACCCCCAACAATCTCCACCTCTTTCTCTCAGGAATTCCATTTGCAGCCTGTCCTTTCTGCAGCTGCTTCCTGTGGGTTCTCTTGCTTTTACCCCACTGCCAGGAGATCTTTTGTTTCATCACTTCTCTCCCCTTTAAAGGAGCACAGGTCAGAAAGAGAAACACCCACCCTTCTTGATGCCTGAGAGCCTGCACCAGCATGAGGAGTTCACTGCCCTGCTGAGCCTCTGAGCTGCCAGGCCAGATCCTGAGCAATGATATTATTCTAAACTACACCGTGGCTTTAAACTGCAGCCTTGCAGGTTTGGAAGGCAGCTGCTCTGTACCTTTGGGATTCCAGGGTGTGTTGTTGAATGAGTGCCCTGGGAAATCATTAATAAGGGATGATTTGTATTTCCACAAATTCCACTCTTTGTTTTTATTTTTTTAAGGCATTATGTTTTGTTCTTTCTTGGAGTGTTTTTGTAGAAATGTAGAGTTTAATGTTAAATATTTGCTCCCATGTGTTCGTTTTTGAGAGGGTATTGGGATTTTCAGTTTATGTCCTTCAGCATCACCCCCCTGCCCCCAGGGAACAGTCTGGGGCACTGCTCTGGTGGTGTCTGGCCCAGCCCACAGCTGGTGCTGGAGTGGCTCAGTCAGTTTTGGGCCCATTGTTATTGCAGAGCTGCTTGGGTTTATTCTGGCGTGTTTGGTGGTGCTGTAGCTGACTGGAACAGTGGCAGTGGAGATGTTCATGGAAATACACAAAATCCAGAGAAATGGCAGAGGGATTTGTTCTCTCTCATGTTCTGGCATTGGAAGACTTTGAAGAACAGGCTTCAAGAGCAGTTGTTACCTGCACACACCATTCTCCCAAACCCGTCAGTGATGTATTTATCCCTCCCCCCATGACAATAACTCAGTTATTTTGTAGGTTGTTGCACTCCCCTCTCCAGGCAGGACAAGCCATTTCCAAATGCACATCCCAGTGTTTCATCATCTCTGCTGTACATTGCAGCCACAATCAATAATGCAGAGATTTGCAGGCTCGTTTTCTTTCAATGCTGATCTAATTAGTTAATAAAATAATAGTCTCTCCCCTGCCTCCTCCTCCTTGTTTCCCCCTCGTTTCTCATCTTAGCCACTGAAGAAATATTTCCTCTGTTCTCACAAAAGGAATGCATTTACACTTGCCACAGCTGTTCAAAGATACCAAGAATATATTTTCCTTATGGTGGTAATTGCTTTTCTTGGTCATTAGTTGATCAAAGTGGAGGAAATAGAGCGGGGGCAGTCAGACTAAATAATGGATTTGGAGTAGAACTGGGACTGGAGCTTTCTTGGGGTTTTTCTTTTGTTTTCAGAGTGCTGAGTTATCCAGTCTGTGCACAGGGGTGCCTCCCTGGTACCTGGGGAGTAACTGTGGAGTTACTGGGGTGGTTCCTCCATGGTGTAGATCAGGCACCAGCTGCTCCACGTTGTTGCTCCAGACTCTGAAGGAGCTCATAGCTCCAACACAGATTGTTCTCACAAGCAAACTGAGCAAACTGAAGAAAGCCTTTTTTTTTCACCTGTCCAGCCAAATATGCAGGTGGTGAGAAAGAAAAATGGAAAACTGGGGATTTGGTGCTTGAGTTTTTTGCTTGATATTTTGTTTGGAATTTTTTTAGAAAGGTAAAAGTTAAGATTGTTCTTCCATGCCTTCTGGCACTGTTCTTGTTTGGAAAGCTTGTGTGGAACGTGAAAATGAAACTTTGGATTAGCATAAACATTTTAAGGTCTTTCATCAAGTTTGTTGCACTTACTGTCAATGTATTTCATCATTGTGGCTCTTTAACGAGATTTGGCTGGTGCTGGCGAGACAGACAGTCAGAAGTTCACTTTTGCTTCATTTGGGTTTTTTGTGGGTGTTTTTCCCCCCGCCTGTGTCCGGCCCCGCGAGCTTTGGTGGATTTGCTTGGAGACAAACCAGTTTCTAGATTTCTCCTTATTTGGAACAAGTGCCCTTATCACTGCTGCCAAGAATATCCCGGGCTGAGTGGCAAAGGGCCAGGACTCACCGCAATGGCTCAGAGGGCTGGAATTCCCAGGAAAACTGGGGCTGGCATGGTCACTGCCACAGGAGGGAAGGTGTTGGATAGGCTGTATGCTGTCTCATGAGCACCATCTTCACAGAAACACTGCTGTCTTTGGTAATCCTCCCTTTATAATTGGATGCTGAGGTCCAAGATAACTTATTTTAAGCAAAGCTTGGGGTTTTTCGCAGTAAAAGTCTCCTTGCTTACTCAGTGGCATTTAATCATCTCAAGATCCATAATACATGTAAATAGTCTGAGAAATATGGAAGGTGGGTGCTCTAATTTGCTTTTTATTCCTCAGAATAATTTACTGGAATATACTCAATAATGATTTTTATGAGCTTCCTGGGGAAATTGCTACTGTCCTGCATTCTTGTAATGAAGGATGCTCTTGGAAACAACAAACAACTCCTTGACTCGGAACAAAAGGGGAAAAGTGTCTGAAATTGTCAGGATGTGTTTATTGGAAGAGAAGGTGGCATTTAGTAGTCTTAATGATTCAAGATAGTTCAGTGTTTTACTTTGAGTATGGAGGAAGTTTGTTTTGAAGACCTGACTCAATTTCAGTTGGGTTTAGTATGTCTGTGACCTGTTTTTGCATGTATGAACAATATTCCATATGGATGTCCTGGGAAAGCACAGGGCAAAATCACATCTGATGTTACTTCTGACATCAAAAAACTCATAACAGGGATGAAAGTAATGCAATGTTTCTACTTCAAAAAGGGGAAAAGCAGAAACACCTGGGAAAAGGTCAGATGATGTTGGATTTCCTTGGTGTGTGGAAGGATGGCAGGGGTAGACAAATTGCTCCCTGGGATTGTTCACCTGATCATTGTTAGTTTGCCAGAGAGGACCACCATAAATGTAGGAACCACACACAACGGGAAACAAAGTGGGGGGAAGGGGAAAATGGAGGGGAGGGTCACAGATGGAAAAATTAGGACATTCTTTTAAATGCAATTGGTAAAAGCAACAACTGAATGAGCTGCAGTGATCCCAGCCCTGCTGTCAGCTAATGCTGGCAGGCACAATAAATGTTTCAAACTGGCCTTAACGGTGGATTTACTTTTAATTAGTACCCATCGGGGAAGTAGCACAGCTCCAGGCATTTCCACGCCCTCTGCCATGCCCACGTTTTCCAGACACAGCCAGGAGCAATGCACACTCACAGCAGGAGCAATGCACACCCACACCCACAGCAATGCACACCCACAGCAATGCACACCCACAGCAGGGGCAATGCACACCCACAGCAATGCACACCCACAGCAATGCACACCCACAGCAGGGGCAATGCACACCCACACCCACAGCAATGCACACCCACAGCAATGCACACCCACAGCAGGGGCAATGCACACCCACAGCAATGCACACCCACAGCAGGAGCAATGCACACCCACAGCAGGGCTGAGCCGTCCCCCACGCATGTGGAGCCCCATGTGGGACACTGTGACAGACGAGGCCTCAGGGGCCTCCCCAGGAAGGGTTGAAAAGCTCCATGTTAGGAGCTCCCTGCCCGGAATCACATCCCACTGTCTGTAAGTGCTGTGGGCCAGGGGATGCAGCTCAGATCCGGGCTCTTGGTGAGACGAGTCCTGGGCTCAGGTGAAGTCCTGGCAGTGCAGCATGAGAGCAGCTCAAAGATGGAGCCAAGCAGAACTCACCCCGGCTGGAGGCTGGCAGGAACAGACGGGAGGGATATTTTTGAGTTTCTGGGAGCAGGGCTCTGACGGGGGAGCAGGCTGGCTCTGGTGCTGTGGAACAGGCTGGCATAGTGCTGAGGGAAGCAGCCAGCAGTGGGTGGATGGTGCTGGTGCCACATGCGCGAGCATGGCTGGCACATGGCTGTGAGCGCGCAGGGACAAGGAGACAAATGCTGGGCTGCCCCACCGGTGCCTGGCAGCAGGCTTGGGGTCTCCCCTGAGAGTGCAGGGGTTTGTCTGGGACCTGCCCCCTGTGTTTGGGTGGTGGCCGTGCTGGCACAGAGGCCAGCCCAGAACTGGAAACGGATCCCTGTTCCTCCTCTCCATGGATGCTGAGGTCTCCAGGCGCCACCTGAGCAGTGTGTAAATGGATTTCTGGGGATGTAAATTGTACCTGTGCTCACTTTAAGGCCACCTCGTCCTGGCAGAAAGCTGCAAAATGGTTCGGGTATAAAAGGCGCCTTGTTGGCTGTCGCAGTGTAGGGAGACAGAGACAGCACAGTACCCATGGTTTGTGCAGCAGAGACTTTTTTATTGGTTTGCAGAGCTCTCACACACCCTATTCAAAATACTCCACGTTCAAACCTGGTTGGCTATGACTGGTTACCACCCAGCTCACTGACCAACAGCTGCCTGCTTGCATTCTTGCCAGGGGCTGGCTCTCCAAACTCCTTCTCCTTTTATGGCACACACAGTCCAGCTGTATGCTCTCACAGCTCCCCCTTTTCTGTTTTTAATACAAAAGCTGTGTTTATTATCTCTCTGCAGGGCCCCTTTGCAGAAAGGACAACAAACACAGTACAAGGAGAATGAAATTCTTCACTAAACTGACAAACCTAATCTTTCTAGCTATTGGTCCCATCAATGTTTTACTATCATGTCCAGGAGCTATCAAAGGTACAGTGTTGCTGGCTGGCATGCTGCAGGCTAATTACTTAAAACTTAGAACTTACAACCTGAGCATTACAAACAAACCAACTTAAAAACTATCAGAGGTAACATTTAAAACTGTCGGAGGGAGCATTTCTTTTTGCTGGTGATGTGCTTAAAGTGTCTGACTGTTGAGGTCCAGGTGAAGTCACAGGCAAGTTGTCATTCCAAAGGTCTGGGGCTTCCATCCAGCTGGTGCAGAGGGCTGTTACCATCAGATTCCAGCCTCTGTGGGAATACACACACACCCTGGCCCCAGTGACAAGGTCCCGTACCAGTACCTTCAGTTTAGGTAACTGGGCATCACTAGAGGACTGTAATGACAAAAAATTATTTAAGATGACAGGGTTTATTTAAATGAGTAGACTCTCAATTTCTCACAGTCGTCTTACTTCTTTTTTGGCACTGCCTTCTTTGCCTTGGCCACTTTGGGTTTGACTGGCTTAGGCTTGGCTGCTTTGGGCTTCACCACTTCCGCCTTAGCTGGGCTCTTCGCTGCCTCCTTGGTGTGGCCTGCCCCTGTGGCTCCCTTGAGACTCTTGGCTGCTTTCTTGGCTGCTGGGGCTGCTGGCTTCTTTGCCTTCTTGGGCCTCTTCTTCACCATCACCACTTTCTTGGGCTTCTTGGCAGGGCTGGTGGGGTTTTTGGCCGCTGGCTTCTTGGGCTTGGTAGCTGTCTTCTTCTCTGTTGCCTTTTCTTTTGTCTCACCCGGCTTCTTGTTCAGCTTGAAAGAGCCAGAGGCCCCAATGCCCTTGGTCTGCACCAGGGTGCCATTGCTGAGGAGGCTCTTGGGCCCCAGCTTGATGTGGCTCTTGTTCTTCTCCTCATTGTAGCCGCCGGCAGCCCGAGCCTTCCTGAGCGTGCCCAGGGAGAGCTCCTTGCGCTCCTTGGGGGTGGACATGGCCCTGGTGACCAGCTCGGTGACGTTGGGTGCCGCGGCCTCGCAGGCCTTGGAGCCGCTCGCCGCCTTCTTCGGCTTCCTGGGGGCGGCCCTGGTGCAGGGAGCAGCGAGCGCCGTGTCCAGCATCCTGCTGGCCTTCATCCGTGACCCAGGGACACCACTGCAGCTGCCTGCCCGTGCTCTCCTCAGGCACTGCTCCTGTGGCCAAACCTTCCTCCTTTTATGACGTGTAGAGTCCAGCTCCGCGCTGTCACAGCTGCCCAGAGGCCTCCCGGCCCTCCCTTCTGCAGCAGTAACACCATGGCGGGAATTCCCTGGGAGGGCTGGCCTGGCTTGGGCCCTGCCCGGGGCTGCTCTGTCCAAAGGACAGTGGGATGGGCACCTCCTTGGGAAAGGAGCAAGGTTTCATTCCATGTGCTGGTAGGGATGTGGTGTGGCTGGGCAAATCAGCTAAACTCTGCCTTTCTTCTGTCACCCTGTTTTTTTAAGTTTTTCTAAGCCTTCTGATGTTTACATTCTTGTAACGAACTTTCTCACACACTTTCTGTAAATAACTTATTGTTTTGCATCCTTTTATGGAGGAGGAGAAATTTGATGGACTGTTGGTTTGTTCAGTGTCATTGGAGAGGTGGCACTGTCATCCTCCAATCCACTGGCACTTTTGGAAGTCTATAAATGTTGGAGTCAGAAATTAAACTTCCCTCTTTTTTACCTTGGAGAGCTGCGTGTCTGCATTGTTTTCTTTCGTGTCCTATAGCGACATTCTTCCCTCTCAGAAATGGGGATTATGCCATCCCTTATCCACACTACAGGAACACAAAAGCCTGATTGGTTTTTTGTACACTTCTAATAAAAATAAATGCTACCTAAGCATCTACAATATGAATTTAGGGTATTTCCTGTTTGCTTTATTTTTTTCTTATTTCTTTTTAGAAAGAACTCAAACTAATTTTGCTACACCCACCAACTCTTTTTTTCCTAACTCTTTTTTCTTCCAAGTAAAAGATTTTTCTTAAGGATTACAGACTAATTTTACTGTACACATATTGCACTGAAGCAACTGGTAACTTTTTCTTGTGCCTACTCAGAGAGCTGGCTCCTATAAATAGTATTTCACATGGCAGGCATATAATACCCATGCTCTGTGGTCTCTGCCAACAGTCTGAGGTATGGAAATGAGGTTAATATTAATCTAAAAGACATATTTTATTTGGAAACCCTCCTCTGCCTTTTCCCACGTTGCTGTGGGAGAGGTGGGAAGCAGAGATGGACAGCAGTTTCATCCCTGGGAACAGATGGAAGGTGCAAAGCAGACATCTTCAAGAAGAGCTGACATTTTAAGCACTATTGAGTCTGCAGGGAGAGATAATATCGTTCCTGAGACACAATGATATACTTGGAAGAGCAGACAAGCTTTACAGCATGCAAACTGAAAAAGCATTTTGAGCCTGAATGCTTATTTCTTTTTATCATTCTATCCCTATGTGCAATAAAGATGTTATCTCCTGCTTCAAATCTTGTCTTGCTTGTATCCCAAGATATTAATGTCCAAAATTATATCAGATTTGACTTTCCAACTTGCTTTCCCATCCTTGATAGTGATGTCTGCCTCTTCCCACCTTCAAGGCAAGGCTGCATGTCCTGGCCATGTGACACAGGATAAAGAGAGCAAGGGTTTATTTTTTATTTGCTGTCTTCATTGCTTTTACTGATGAATGTTTATTTATCCATCAAGTCAGAAAAAGCAGTCATTTGCACTGGATCCTAATTGCAATTATGGATATCTTAAGTACTTGAGTAGTAATGTCATTGTTTGTTATTAGGTTTTAAGTAACAGACATGAGTAAATAATAAGACAATATAAATATAAATCTACTTAATTATCTGAGCCTTAAATGCCAGGCAATATTACCTAATCTAAAAAAAGAAACCCATGTGAATTACTAACATCAGAGAGACTTCAGAAAGAATCTGTCTCTTATTAAATTTAAGTGGGTCAAATCCTGCAGCTCCTCAGTGCAGGGGAGAGGTTTGTTCGAGGATTTTAATGGACTACACCATGATAAATGATGACAGAGGGGGTGAGAAATGCAATGTGTTGCTCATTAGGACAGGCAGAGATGGGCTGGTAAATGATGGGTACAGATCTAATGATTTATTTGCAGAAGTACTGAGAAATATTCAAGGCCTAACTTAAGCTGTACATTGGGATGATACTGAGTTTCTGCAAAGCTTGAGTCTCAGGGAGTTGAATCTTACATTATTTGTCTTCTATATAAACAGAAGTAATAGTAATAAGGAATAAAAATGTAAATCCTAACAGATTGATTGAAATTACAACTTCAGGGATTTTCTTCATCAAAAACTGGCAGGAAGAATTTAGTGCTGGCTGGCTGTTTTCCATTAACTTCTGAAGAGCTCGTCTTTGGGTGAAGCATTAATAGGGAGTAAAGTGGAGAACTGACAAAGGCCTTCAGTGTTTCCTGGGTTTCAGCACTTTGAGTTGATCCTGTGGCACCTCTGGGCCCAGCCTGTTGTGCTGTGCAGCTCAGAGGAGCTTCCCTGGATCACCAGGACCCCATGGCACCATCCCTGCTCCAGTGTTTCCTCCCTCCCTGTTTGAAATGGAAGGAATAACAACCCATCAAAACATTGCCTGTGCTCCTGCAGCAGCACAGGGAAAGAAGAGCTCACTTGGGAAGCCACCACGTTTCCTGCTTTGTGTGAGCTCTTGGAGGGGTGATGGTGCAGCAGGGTGTTCTCAGTCTCTTCCAGGACAAAACTGGATTTGGTAACTGGGAAGGAACAAATGGCAGCCAGAGCTGGGAGGGAGATGGGGCAGGATGAGAGGGAGGGAAGGAGCAGGGGAGAGACCAGCCTGCCCAAGGAAAGGAGCCTTCAGGGCAAAGATGATAGTCAAGGTCAGGCTGTCAGAGGAAACCACAACTTGTTATATAAAACTGATGGCAGCTGTTCCAGGGCTTTGAGCATGCCAGTGCTCCTCAATTTATTTTACATTCCCCTGGGGCAGTGATACGTGTGCTCTCTACCCCTCAGATGTGTGAAGGGAAATGAATTTCTGCTCCCTGCAGTGGGAATCTGGAGGGCTCTGACTGAGGCAGAGGAGGGGAATGGGCCTCAGGACAGTTTTAGAGAGAAGTTTGCTGTGAGGACAGGGGTGGGAGCTCTGCTGCAAGGGCTGAATGGGGGTCCCACCATACATGGCTGAGAGAGAACTGGTTTGCAGTTGTCTCACTGCCTTGCTCAGATTCACATCTTTGGAGTCTTTCAGGAGAGGACTGCAAACCTCAGAGTGGTGTTGAAGCTGCAGCTTTGCTGTTTCAATCTGCATGAGTTTCAGAAGCAGCCTTCTACCTAAGCAAGTATTTTGGTATTGAATTAATTAGCAGTTCTCTTACCACAGCACTTTCACAGGAGCTCCATCCCACACCTGCAGCCCAACCAGACTCTCAGCCAGGCCCGGGGGTGCCAGCACTGCCTGCTCTGAGCCCAGGTCCTGCCTGTGTCAGCCACTGCCTTTGCAGAGCTATCCCCACAGTGACCTCGCTTAATGCCCTCACTGCAGAGCCTGGTGCTCAATCAGCCTCTGCAGAGCTGCTGGGGCTGGCCCTGGGACAGGCTGGCTCTCTGGGCAGCTGAGGGGGCTCACAGGCTGCTCACGTGCAGTGGGACAAGAAGGACATCACAGCACCCCTTCCTCACTTGGTTTTAGTCTTCCCTCTGGCTCTGCAAATGTTTTGAGTTTTCCAGGTCGAAGTAGAGGAGAAGCTGATGGCCACTGCCTCCGGTTACGAGTCAGTGTACCTGAGGTAGCCTGGCTGCCAAAGGTGTGAGGTGAGCACCGTGCTGAGCCCCGCTGCTCTGTGAAACGGGCAGGCAAAAACTGCAGCATGCACAGGGGGCCTCAAACACCTTCCCAACACACAGGGCACTGCAGGGCACCAGTTTGCCCTAGAGCCACCAGGCTGAGCCCCTCTGCTCTGGAGCCAGGCTGGGAGAGCTGGGGTGCTCACCTGGAGAGGAGAAGCTCCAGGGAGAGCTCAGAGACACTTGCAGCGCCTGAAGGGGCTCCAGGAGAGCTGGAGAGGGACTGGGGACAAGGGATGGAGGGGCAGGACACAGGGAATGGCCTCAACCTGAAGGAGAGTAGATTTAGATTAGATTTTAGGAAGAAATTTTTCCCTGTGGGAAGAACTACCCTGAGAGTGGCAGGCCCTGGCACAGGGTGCTCAGAGCAGCTGTGGCTGCCCCTGGATCCCTGGCAGTGCCCAAGGCCAGGCTGGACACTTGGAGCACCCTGGAACAGTGGAAAGTGTCCCTGCCCATGGGGGTGGGACTGAATGGGCTTTGAGGTCCTTCCAAGTAAACCATTCTGGGATTCTGTGATTTATTCAACTCTAGAGTTACTGGTAGCCTCTCATTTCCTTGTGTTCCCTTCATTCCTACAGTTCTGCCCTCTGGACTTTTGTCCTTTCCCTGTGCCCATGCCAGGGTAGCAGGCAGGAGCAGAGGGGCTGGGAGGCTCAGCCTGCAGCCAAACCATCCTGCTCGCCTCAGATAACATTGTGCCCCGGGGAAACAACATCTAAGAGTTACAGATAGGCCAGAATGACAACAGCACCGTTAAAGCCTTTGTCATTCGTGATGAATCCTTGCAAGAAGTGTTCCTCAGCCTCAGAGGATGAAGGTCTCTTTTTAAAGAGGACCATCGGCTGATTTAAATAGATAAAATTCACAGCACTACACTGCATTCATCAGCACAAAGAGTCAGAAAGATGCTGGGCATCACTGCCTCACCCAGGAAAAAAAGTACAGCCAGCATCAGACCTCGCAGCTTCAGGGTTTCTTTTTGAGCTAAGCAAACTTGCAGCAATTTTCCAGCCAGGGTTTCATTCCTGTTGTGCTCTTGCTTTGCAGACACAGCACAGCTACTCCTGGGGCTGTCAGACTGGGGCTGGGCCCTGCACCCCTTTGGGAGCAGCAGGGTCACAGGGTGATCTCTCCCCTGGAACACTTGCTGCCCCCTTGAGAAGCGTGATCCAAACAAGAAAACAACGTGCTGGAAGTCTTCCATCCAAACTGGTGTTGTAGAACTCACTCATTTGTGTGAGTGATCTAATGAAAGTCAAAGGAAATTCAGAAAAGATTTCTTCCACCAGAGGGACTGTTTTTAGCATCTTTGGGAGCTGTGCAGTATGACAAGAAGTAGGAGAGAAAGGGAACATGCTGGACTGAGCAATGGCAATTGTGATGAATGTATTTCAGCTACCTTAAATACACAACTCACTGTAAAAGAAATAAACAGCCAATCTGAGGAACTATTTTTTTTTTAACATCCTCCAGAGTGATTATTTGTGAAAGATGTGCTTGTTGTGTTCCACTTCCATAAAACAGGTACATAGGGCAGGTTTCTGAGCATCACATCCTCCAAGTCCAGTGCAGGAGTTTGTGCTGAGGGAATGTTTTTTGGTTTGGGAAGGGAGGAGTAGGGTGTGGGTTATTTTTAGGGTTTTTGTTCCTTTCTTTCTGAACAGGGAAATGGAATGGTATTGAAGAAAATGGAATTTTAAAAAAAGGAAACTGGAATGGCATTGAAAGCAGGAGTACACCCTTTCCCTTCCACGGCAGGAGGGAAGCCAGCAGACCCCCTGTTACCCCAATACACTTACTCACAGCACTGAGAGCTGTGTAAACTCCTTACATGGATGTGCTTATCCCAGTTTCTTCATGGAGAACGTGGTCAAGCATGGGACCAGGCTGCCAGGGCAGGGGGGGAGTCCCCACCCCTGGAAGCGTCCCTAAGGTGTGGATGTGGCACCTGGGGACACAGTTCAGTGGTGAACAGGGTGGTGGTGCTGGGCTGATGGTTGGATTTAATGATCCTAAATGTCCTTTCTGACCTTGATGATTCTGTGATTCTGTGTTTGTCTGGGGGATAATTCAGACAGACTGTCCTATAAAATTATTAGGTATAAGTAGAAAGAGACTTTTCTACTCCTCTGTCTCTACTAATTTGAGCAGCCAGCTTGAATTCTTTTCTCTCTCTAATATTTTCCTCTGATTGCCTTCATATTCAAATTTAAATTAAAGCCAAAGATAACTGGCCAGAAGTTCTCACCTTTAGCCTGTGGATGCTTTTGCTATCAGCTCTGGTGTGTTGTGCAGCAGCAGTGCTGCTGCCAGGGAGGAGCTGCTGCTGGAAAGGTTGAATGGAGCTTTGCTGATACACAGCTCATAAATCTGAGCAAGTCAAGAGTTCTGATTTACACTTTAATTAAAGCATGTATCATACATATATTAAAATTCAAATGCTTAACTAATATAAAGGTCAATGGAATGCAGAAGCTGCTCCCTTCCTACATTTTTAATTTCCACATTTTGGTGCGCTCAGTCAAATGTGCACACAGAGCGATCAGGAAACTTAATCCAACAGTTTATAAGGAAAGATACAGTGATGTGTCTTAATCTAAATTCAAATTACTTTCTTCTGGGGAAAAAGTCATAGCTGTCAAAACCATTGCTGTACTAACTGTAAATTTATCACTTTTGTTACATAATCTCTGGGGAAATTACATTATAAAACCTGTTTCTGATTCTCAAGGCTTATACACCAAACAATAAAAATTTGCCTTGATTCATAACCTGTTAGACTTCATTAAAAAATATGGAGCCTAGAGATTTATGAATAGCAGTGACATTGACATAGCTTCATTTGCAAAGAAATTACATCCATAGCTCTGCATTAATCTGTAAATGCTTATGAATGAGAACTTATTTATAATTGTTGGGAAAAATATTTGTAGGAATTACAAGCGAGATATGATTTATCTTGGGGAATTTATAATTTCAATTATATACTATTAATACCAGTCATAATTTAAGACTTCTGGTTGATGAAAGGCTGTGCATATTGACTAATTATCCTACTTTTCAGTTAGACATAAAGAATGTTGTGCTTTGAAGAGTTTAAGGACTGCAGGTTTTCATCATGTAATAGCAAGCAATGGCACTGATCTGTTTTATATGATATAGATAACTCTTGTCTCCTAATTAACTAAGTACAGAATTCAGCACTTGCAAGGGCAGACTGTCAATGTGAGGACTAAAAACTTTTGTAGTGAATGTGAAAATACTGTTTTATGGTTGTAGGTGTTTGTATCTACCTGGTCTCTCCTTCCTAGTGTGTACTAACATCAGTTTGCAGCTTTTTCCTGGGGCACCTGCTTGTTCCTTTCCACTGCTGTGAGGGGCCTGTGGCACAGGGAAGGGCTGCTCACAGGGACAGTGGCACCAGCCACCCACACCTTCCTGGGCTCCACATCTCAGGCAGGCTCTTGCCCAAATTAGATCAGGTTGGATGCTATGGCAGCAAAGGTTTGTTTCCTGCAACAGGAATGACCAAGGGAGAGATTTTCTGTGCAACCCCCCTTTAATCATGAAATCATCCTGAGACTGTAAGTGCCATAAGGATGCAGCTGCTGTCCTGGCTCTGTATTCCCTGGGAAACTGGGTTACATTTGCAAATAAATTTGCTTCTATTTGTGTTTTGTATCTACCAAAGCCCCAGTCCCAGGGAAGACTCCTTAGCATCCATTCCAATGTCCTTGACCTTGTGTCTACCTAAATCCTGAGTCTGAAATGGGAGGAGGGATGTCTCCACAAGAAAATTTCAGCAGTCTCTGGGAAGACTGGACAATGATATGAGAGAACAGGAGTTTCTTTTGAGTGCATGATGCAGAAATGGGAATAATTATAGTGTCTATGAATGCTTCCAGGCTGTTCTCTGGGCCCAGGAAGTCCTCAGTACAAGAATTACCAATCCAAGTTTTCGCAGCACGACAATGTCCCTCAGTTCTCTCAATGTCAAACCATTCAGTGCATTGCTAAAAATACTTTCCTTGTGCACAAAGCCAGCCTACATGACAGGCTGGCGTGCTTTGAAGAGGAAAGCATCCGAGCTGCCTGCACTGATTGACTACTCCAAAAAAGCTTTCTGCAGAGAGCTGTGCAACTTTCTGAATGGATTAGCTGTGCCCAGGCTCACAGCCCTTGGTGTTTCCCTGAGTACAGACAGACAGGCACTGAGAGTTTACTGCATTTTAACTTGGAAATTAAATTTATTGCATTTTAATTTGGGAGTGTGGACACAGCAAATGGCGGCTCTTAATTTTGCTTATGAAGTCTGTTTTGCTCAAGAATATAAAAAAGTTATGCTCATCTTGTCAGAGAACTAGAGCCCCTTATGTGTCTGGGGAACAATCAAAGCTGCTGGCACATGTTTGGGTGGGTCATAGTACAAAAAACCCCTGGAAAAAAAATTGTTCAAATGCTGATAGTCAATGTCGACATTTGTACTGTGTTTTATCTGAGGCTCACAAAGGTCTGAATGAAGCAATGATTGACTTTGGGGAGCTTCTATTTCCACTTGCAGAGCAGATCCTGTGCTCCCTGGTGCAGCCAGGGCATTTTAGAGTGCTGAGAGCAGGGGGTGACAGTGGCTGAACACTTGGGACAGAGCTGAAGCACACCTCAGGACAAGGGACACGAAGTGGAGGAGAAAGCAGAGCTGAGGAGGATGAAGTGGGGAACCAAGCAAGTGGCATTGCAGGTGATTGTAGTCTTAATTAGCTTTCTTCTGTAGCCATCATCCTACTGGGATGCTGTGGCAGCACTCTGAGGAGGCTGATGGAGTAGTTTGGAAGTATCCTGGATGGATGAGAAATTTGTGTTGAAGATTTTGCTATTTCTGGAAAGGCAAATAAGCTTCTCAAAATGGCAAATGTTTGAATGGGCCTTAATTGGACCATAATGTAAATTCTTCTTTTTATTTTTGAAGGTAGGCCAAAGTTAGGATTGAGCAAGAGAGATCAAAGTAAACTGGAGCTAAATGCAGCTGAGGGAAATGTGAAACTAATTTACAAAACCCCAAGTTGCTTTATGATCTGAACAAGAGAGATCAGTGCTGGAAACTGTAACACGGCCCTACATGGCAAAGCCAAGAGCACTGAGAGGAATGGTTCAGCAAATCACTTGCATATGAGCCAGTCCAGGCAGTAAATGGTTCATCTGATAATTTGCTGCTTTAAATGTGGAACTCAGTTGGTCTTTGTGCTTTCACACTTGCCGTCTCTATTTAGTGACACTTTCAAATTGCAGTTTGAATGACTTTGTAATACTGTCTTCCTAAGGACAATTACCTCTTCAGAGATTTGTGGTATTGTCATTATTCCTAAAGATAATCCTTATTTTCTAGCACCTTGGGTGGATGGACCTGTTCCTATTGATTCAGTGTTGGGGCTTGACATCCTGATGAAATTTTCAGGTATCTTCCCAAACAGCCCATGGCCACAGGAGTGTCCCAGGAAGAGCTGCTGGCACGAGGGTGCCCTAAGGCTAAAGGCAGAAGACAAAAGCAAGGGGAGCTCACTTGAATCTTCTTTAAGATGCCACATCCCTAGAAGTGTCCAAGGCCAGGTTGGACAGGGCTTGGAGCCACCTGGGCTGGTGGAAGGTGCCCCTGCCCATGGCAGGGGTGGAACAGGAGAAGGTCTAAAGACACTTCCAGCCCAAAGCAGTCTGGGATTCTGTGATCACGGGCCTTTCTCAGGCCCTGGATCACACAGCTAGCATCAGGGTCACTCCTGAAACCAAAATACTTGGAGCTGTACACACAGGGCAGTACAGAAATGTGAGAGCACCCTGTAATGCACAAGCTGGAACCATAGAGATGCCCTTCATAGCATCCCCACCTGTTCTCTGTTCAAGGCAGGGCTTTGGAATATTCTTGACTTGGCAGACACATTCCAGATGCTGCATTTTGGTGGGTGCTGGTGGCTGTCCTGCCCTGGGCACTACTGCATCCCCCTGGGAACAACACCCAGCCATTGTCTCCAAAACCCCAGCCAGGTTCTCAGGCAAGCCAGGAGAGTCTTTGAGAGTCGCGATGCTGAACACGCTGAAACCCAGCTGTGCTACCAAAGAGTGTTGTTTCTTCTTTGAAGATCCTTTCAGAAAAGCTGATGAATTAAAATGCTTTTCAGATCACAGAAGGAGCTGAATTTCCATCCCGTGCCTCCCTCTCACAAAAGGCGCCGCAGTCATTACGGAGAAGCCAACGCCTGTCTGCCCGTGATGGATGTGTGCGAGGGAGAAGTGAAAGTTCCTTTTATTCTCAACAGCCAAGTGCCACAGTCAGAGCTTCAACCTCTTAATCAATCAGTGTCAGGCAGTGTCACAGTCCCTCAGCACCTCAGTTAGCTCTGCACTACCCATTACTCCCATTACTGCTCCTGCTGCTGCTCCGGCTCTGCCTCACAATTCCTGCTCCAGGAGTGGGGAAAACTCGCTGTGCTGGAAAGGCCTGTGGAGCTCTGAGACACCCTGGTGTCTGCTGCCTCCTCAGCTGGCTTCAGAGGGCAGGGGAGGGAGGAGGGGAGAGGAGAGAGGAGAGAAGAGAGAAAAAGAGAGAAGAGAGAGGAGAGAGGAGAGAGGAGAGAGGAGAGAGAAGAGAGAAGAGAGAAGAGAGAAGAGAGAAGAGAAGAGAAGAGAAGAGGAAGAGAAGAGAAGAGAAGAGAAGAGAAGAGAAGAGAAGAGAAGAGAAGAGAAGAGAAAAGAGAAGAGAAGAGAAGAGAAGAGAAGAGAAGAGAAGAGAAGAGAAGAGAAGAGAAGAGAAGAGAAGAGAAGAGAAGAGAAGAGAAGAGAAGAGAAGAGAAGAGAAGAGAAGAGAAGAGAAGAGAAGAGAAGAGAAGAGAAGAGAAGAGAAGAGAAGAGAAGAGAAGAGAAGAGAAGAGAAGAGAAGAGAGAAGAGAAGAGAAGAGAAGAGAAGAGAAGAGAAGAGAAGAGAAGAGAAGAGAAGAGAAGAGAAGAGAAGAGAAGAGAAGAGAAGAGAAGAGAAGAGAAGAGGCCAGGATGGGGATGAGTGGCACAGCTGCAGCACCACTCTGCTGCTGGAGCCCTGCTGGAGTGTCAGACAGGGCTCGGGCTGTCTTCAGCAGAGCTGAGCAGCTCGTGACCTTCAGCTCTACTGCAGTCTCTAATGCGAGGACTGAAGTTTAAATCAAGCCAAACAGATTGCTTTTGTCATTTAACTTCATGCTGCAGCCTCACTGCACTGCTCCCACCCCTACCCTCACCTTTCTCATCTTGGACTGACTGCCCAAAGGAGTTAGGGAGAAGCATTGTTTTAAAAACATACTGCTTCTAGGGACAGGAAAGCAACACAGGGCTCTTTTAAGGGCTTGCTCATATGTGCGGTCTTGAATTGTTTCCTTTGAAGAATGTAAGTCTTAAAAAACCCCAGTTGCAGTGAGAAAAAACTAACGGAAAAATAATTTTCTACCTGACAAAGCAGCATAGTTCTCCACTCTGAACAAAACCCTGAGGGAGGCTGTGAAAATCTGAGTCTGTTGCCTCCTAAACCAGAGCCTCTAACCTGCAGTTTTTGTAAGGTTGGCTGGGAGCTGGAGGGTTTCCACTCTGAACAAGCTTATTTGGGTGCCAGTGCCTCCTCCACCATCCCGTGCAGCACCCACAGACACAGAGGCCCTGGGCGGCCCTGCCTTCCTCCCTCCAGCCCCCTCCTCAGCGTCGCTGTGATGGTCAGAGAGGGGCTCCGAGATGCTCTGAGCAGGTTTCTGCCCCTCCTGCAGACAGCGACCACAGGCTGTGCCTGAGACCCTCCTGGCTGGGCTCCTGTGTGTCCCTCCGGCACAGAGCGGTGTCAGTGCGGTGTCTGCACAGCCCTGGGCAGGATGAGCTCCCCAGTGCTGGCTGAGATCCGCTCTGCACGGACCACCTGGGCGCTGTGGCGCTGTTGCTTTAAATGCTTTTCATTTCTGCTCCTCTCGCTTGCTCTGGAGCTCGGCGCTGCCCAGGCTGAGCTCGGCTCTCTGCTGGTCCGTGACCACCCCCTAGTGCACAGCTCTGCTCCACTGCTGCAGGCACAGAGCCTCAGCCGGGCCCTTTGCTGGGGGCTTTTCAAAATCCCCACCTTGGGAATTCCATCCCAGCCCCTCCCCACCTTCCCAGCCAGGAATTCCTCAATATCCCACCCGTCCCTGCCCTCTGGCAGTGGGAGCCATTCCCTGTGTCCTGTCTCTCCATCCCTTGTCCCCAGTCCCTCTCCAGCTCTCCTGGAGCCCCTTCAGGCCCTGCCAGGGGCCCTGAGCTCTCCCTGGAGCTTCTCCTCTCCAGGTGAGCCCCCCAGCTCTCCCAGCCTGGCTCCAGCTCTGGGATAAGCTTGGTGAGCTCCCCTGGATTCAGCCCAGCTCCGTGTCACCCCTGTGCTGTGGCCCAGAGCTGGTGCTGTCCTCCAGGTGGAGCGGGGCGCTCCAGAGGGGTCCCGAGCTGATGCCTTGTGCAGGCTGACCCAGAGCAGAGGCTGGATGGAGCTAAAGAATAAAGCAGGGATTTATTAAAAGGCCTCAATGGATGCACCTTGGGCAGCACAAGAGCCCAGCCAGGGCTGCTCCAGCTTTAGCCCCTGCAGTCCCACCCTGCTTGTTTTTCTCTCTCCAGCCCACGGTGTTTGTGCTCTTGGGCTGAGATTTGGATCATTTGTCCTTGGTGCCCAGCTGGAGCAGGAATTGTTTTGTCTCCCTGCTCTGTGCACAGAGCTCACCATGCCCTCATATAAAGCTCAGACCCACACACTAAAGGAGCACAGAATGTGAAAAATAGAAAAGCTCAAACCTGAGGCATCACAGTGACCTCACAGAGATTTGGATTGGGGCGGGTTAACTGCAGACACACATTCCTGAACAAAAGAAAGTCAAACTGAACATATGTTGCAAAGAGCAAGGATGGGTTTAGATCCATGCTTTTTCTCCATAGATCAGGAGGAATTTATATTAAACTGGAGCCACTTAAATAATCTCACTGCTGAAAGATGTTACTGAGGGGAGTTTGGTTTCCTTCATCCTGAGCAGTGCAGAGCACAGCTCAGCACTCCCAGCTCTTCTTGAGGCAGGTTAGCTGTGCCCTGGGATGCTGGCCAACCCATCTGATCAGTGAGTTACTTATTTATTCAACACTTATTTCTAAAAATCCCAGGCAGATTAAAATTTGGCAAACGTTAGGCTGCTGGAGTGAGTGATGCAGAGAATAATAAATGGAGCAAAATTAATCCAACTTCCTCTTGGAAACTTTGCAAATATGCATATTAAATCATGCTTGAATCACAATGAATATAAAAAGTAAATGTTCACCAAAACACAGTGCCCATTTACAACCCTGTTTCCTGTAAATCCAGAGTTTACAAGGCATGTAAATCCTACACAGTCCCACCTCCACAGTAAATCAAAAGGGGGAGGATTTGTTGTATGCCAGTAGCTACTTCATATTTCTCTGCAGGATGTTTTGCTGAAAGGAATCCTCCAGGAGAATCTGCACAGGATGGAGACCCTGCCCAAGAGAAAAAAATGAAGAAAATTTTCTGAAGAATGGCCTCTTAGATTTCCATTTTAGTTTGTAAACTTCTTATTTGTACATTCTTCTAATAGTCTGAAGGGGTTCTTGTTTTTAAAAAATTTTAAGACCTCTAGGCTGTGAGCCAGGATGTCAAGCTTCTACCTTAATTATTCTTTAGTGTTAAAAATAAATAAATACACCTGCATCAGTGCTAAAAAACCCCAAAACATAAATGCTGAGGTGTGTTGTATTAGCCTGGGAAAATGTCCCAAGTTTTCTCAGAATGTTCTTGCCTGCAAAGAATGAAAATGTTATGTAAAAAAGTTTATGGTGGTTTGTCTTACAGAGATATGTGAATGCATGGTACCCTTTAAAAATGCCAAACACCTCCAAGTTTCTTGTGATTTGATTTGTTACTTCTGCTCCTTTCCACTGGATTTTACCCTTGGCCTCAATGGCTTATCTGTGCAATAAATCCCACCACCTGCTGTAATAGCTGTGGGTTGGTTTTATTTTGGGGGTGTATTTTGTTTTGAGGTTTTTGGGGGGTGAGGATGGGTTGGGTTTTGTTTGGTCTTTTGGCTTTTTTGTGTGTGTGTGGGTTTATTTTAGGGTTTTGTTTGTCTGTTTGTTTTTTTGTTTTGGGGTTTGGGTTTTTTTGGTGAGTGGAAAATTTTCTATTTGTTTTGTTGTTAGGGAGGGTTTTTTGTGGTTTATTTTGTGTTTTATTATGTTTCACTTCTATTTTTTCTTCAGAAAAAGAAATTAGTTTAAATAATAAAGGAGGGAGGAAGGTAATGTACAGTTGAGTAAGGACCTGAATGGAATTGAAATACGGAGATGGAATTAAGGTAATTTCCCTCTCTCTAGGTGTTGCCTTCATCTCTATTTCTTATGTCTGAGGAGTAAAAGCAGAAGGGAACTGGTGTGGCCAGCATGTAAAAAGAGTTAGGTTTGGTTTTTTTGCTAGAAATGCCTTTGGGTGCTCACGCTGGAGATGCAATGAATGTTCTGAAGGCTTCCAGCTCACGTTAAATTGAAGTCTGCACACCCAGCCAGGAGTTTGCTTCTAACCCAGCTCTGGTTTTGATTAAATACTGAGGAAAAGGGTGAGGAAAATGTGCTGTACATAGCTGCATACACTGATTTCAGGGTTTTGTTTTCTCCCTGTAGAGACACTGCTCACCTGGCTCTCAGCTGCATGGGAGAACACCTGGTTTATTCTGCTGCTGACAGTTCTCACCCCGCAGATTCACCTGCTGGCAGAGCTGGGTGCCAGGGAACCCCTGCCAGCTGCACATTGCAAATAAACCTCATGGATTTTAACGAGCACTTCCATGCCCACACACATCAGCTGCTGCTGCCATCGGTTCAGAGGAGAGTCCCACCCACCAATCTCCTCCCCCTGCAAGGACCATTCCCTGGTACACACTTTGCCATCATCACTAATTGGGGATGTGGAAGGAGGTTCCTCTGTGTTGGTGATAAATAGATCAACTGCCATATAAAGCAGTCTGGTTCAAACTCTGAACCTGCTTGCAAAAGAATAAATAAGTTCATCAGCCACTTTCCAATATCAGATTTTCTAATCCCTAAGCCAGTCCTTGAACCTTTTACTCTAATTGATTTTATTCTTCCTCTGGTTGCATAAAGAATCATCTTCTAGTCTTCCTTTCTGCCTTTAAATCACTCCATTTAAAAGTTTTTTTTGCAGAGCATCAGTTTCTCCCTCCTTATTTCTCAAGAGGCTGCAGTCAGTTTTCATAAGTGCAAAATAAATCATCTGTAAAAACAATACTACCAGGTTTGTGATAGATCATGTCCAGAGGGAATAAAAGAAACCCAACCCCTGCATTGGCAATGCTGTTACCGATGGCAGAGTGATGTGTTTTGTCATCTGCCTGAGCTGTGGTGATTCTGAAGGGGAATCACAGAGTCCCAGGCTGGTTTGGGTGGGAAGGGACCTCAAAGCCCATCCAGTGCCACCCCTGCCATGGCAGGGACCCCTCCCACTGTCCCAGGTGCTCCCAGCCCCAATGTCCAGCCTGGCCTTGGGCACTGCCAGGGATCCAGGGGCTGCTCTGGGCACCCTGTGCCAGGGCCTGCCCACCCTCCCAGGGAACAATTCCTTCCTACTATTTAATCTGAACCTGCCATGTTTTATTTTAGAACCATCCCCCCTTGTTCTGGCACTGTGTGCCCTGGACAGTCCTGCAGCTGGTGCCAAGAGAGCAGGAGGAGCTGGGCAGCAGGAGAGGAACTCTGGGGGTTTCATTATGGGCACAAGATTTGCATCCTCCTGCCTTTCCCCGTGACCAGAAGCACCCAGCAGAGGAGGAACACTGGCAGAGCTGTGTCCTGTGCACTGGTTCCCATTGCCTCTTCAGCCCTGCAGGTCTCTCCAGGTCTGTCCCCCATCTGCCCACCACACACAGCTGAGAGTTTATGCAGCTCACCCTTCTGAGGGCTTTAGGATCCTCTGGATTAAGGTGGGGGTGCCAGATAAGCAGTGCAGCAGCAGCAAGAACAGTCCAAGGACATTTGTTCACTCAGCAGGCCCTTGGCTCAGCTCACAGTTTTGCAAAATGGAGATTTCACTTTTATATCTCCACCTTGCCCCTTCTCAGAGGACTTACGTGTCTCTGGTAGCAAGAACATCAGGAGCCTAGGTGTGTTTTAAAGCCTGGCTCCCCCGTGGAGCAGTGAGGGAGGCAGCTCTGTCATTCTCACCCTCTGCCTGATGCAAACCTCGGCTTGCTGCAGACAAACCCAGCCTCAGCCTGTGCTGCCTGCTGGCAGCGAGCTCAGCCCCTTTTCCTCATGGGCTTTGTGCAGGGTGAGGGGCCAGCAGCCTGGGGAGGCTCAGGAGCAGCTGAAGGGCACTGGGAGGGCTGTTCCCCTCGAGTCAGCTCTCTTGCAGCATCCCTTCAGATCTCCTCCTCCAGGAAGAGCAGAACTGAACTCTGAGTAACGATGGTACAGCTTGTCCAACACCTTCTACAGTAATTTGGGTGATAATGAAATGCAGAATTCAGCTTTAAACCAGCTAGCTCAGCTCTGGCAGCTTCCCAGGGGAGCACTGGGGAGTACAACAAACTCTGCTGTGGAGATTTCCCACTCCCAGCTGCTGGGGAGGGTGAGCTGTGCAGGGACAGGTATCAGAGCTCAGCGAGCACCTTCCCGGTGTGTTAGCTCAGGATGTGACTCAGAGCAGCTTTTCTGGGATCTGCCTTCAACAGAAGCATCCTGTGAGCTCAGGAGGCCAGGCTGGGGCTCCTGCTGCGGCTGTGTGCAGGGTGGCTGCAGCGGGGGTTAAAGCAGAGCCATGGCACTGCCCTTCAACTCGGGCAGGGGAGGCTCCTGTCAGCTCAGAACCCTCTAATTTCATTACTCAGCAAGCTGCTGAAATTGATTTTGCTTCTCCAGCTGTTAGCAAGGGTAAAATTACATTTTTACTAGATTTCTGGCTTTCAGCAAATTAACTTGAAGCCAATCAGGATTCTTTAGGGACTAAAGGAAGGAGAACAATTAGCCAAGCTATAAAAATCTAACTTAAAAAAAGCTGCCAAATACAAGGCCAGCTCTCTCTTTAAAAGTTTTATATCAGCATAGCTCTACCTATGGAAATTATTGGTGCAAACAATAATTTGCTCCCTTTCT
>NW_005054509.1:866394-919167 GCF_000277835.1 Geospiza fortis | reverse complement strand
AGGAATTTTAATGTATTTTCTGCAATTAGTAAGGATATTTTGCTTTTAGTTCTTATTAGGTGAACATTGCTGTAACCACTCACAAAATCTCTACCAGATGATGCCTTTATGACTTGGGTCAATTTACTGTCATGAAGTACATCAAGTGCCACCTTATCCTTGTTTCCAACCTCAAAACATCCCAGAATTTGTTAGGATGTATTACTTTGCTTTCACTCCTTCACCTGCCTCCTCTGCTTAGCAGTATCTTTCTTTATTTTTGCCCTGAAGCTCTTTTCCTCTTTCTTTTCCCTCTGATTCTCCTTTGCTCTTCAGGGCATAGTTGTGCCATTTATTCTTGGCATCTTTCTGTGAGCCTATTTCTGCACATCCCCTTCCTTGGCTGTACTCTAGAAAAGAGGAAATCAAAAAGAATTTCATCAGCATTCCTGATGTAAAGTACATCCATGGGGGAAAACCTGCTTAACCCCATTTAAACAAATGGAATAAATGCTTTGTGCGTGGAGCAGGAAAATTCCTGGGAAAAGGTGAAATCGGGGCTGAGGAACAGAAAATTCCCGGGAAATGGGAAATCGGGGCTGAGGGAGAGGACATTCCCGGGAAATGGGAAATCGGGGCCGAGGGACAGGAAATTCCCGGGAAATGGGAAATCGGGGCCGCGGGACAGGGAATTCCCGGGAAATGGGAAATCAGGGCTGAGGGAGAGGACATTCCCGGGAAAGGGGAAATCAGGGCCGTGGGACAGGGAATTCCCGGGAAATGGGAAATCAGGGCTGAGGGAGAGGACATTCCCGGGAAATGGGAAATCGGGGCCGAGGGACAGGAAATTCCCGGGAAATGGGAAATCGGGCCCGGCCGGGCGCGGCTTTTTTGCGTCAACAGCGGCACCTCGTGGCTGCTCGGGTTATTGCAGACAATTCCCTAATTCTGGGATTTCCCTGGGATCTCCCAGGAATTCCCGCACGGCGATGGCCGCGGGACCCCTCTGCCGCCCCCACCGCCACCCCTGCGGGTTTTTAAGGGGAAGGCACAGAGAATATGCGGTGTTTATCGGGTGTGGAGCGGGCGATGCTGGGTTCCTTTCTCTGCATGAGTGTCCCTGCAGTGCCGGGCCCTGTGTCCCCCTCAGCGTGGGGCAGGGTCCCCTCCTCAGCGTGGGGTGTCCCCCTCAACCTGGGGTGTCCCCTGCAGTGCAGGGCACCGTCTGCCCCTCGGTGTGGAGCGTTGGGTCCCCTCCTCAGTGCGGGGTGTCCCCTCTTTGCAGGGCAGTGTCCCCTCCTCAGTGGAAGGGACACGTCCCCCTCAGCGTGGGGTGTCCCCAGGGCTGCCACAACACCCTGCCTTAGACTGAGGCGTTTGGTGCCCCTGGAGTCTCCTCAATGTTAGCCATGTCCCAAGTGCTTTAGTGCTGACTCTAGGCAGTGTAAATTCAGGATAAACGAGTCTGCCATAGAGGTGGAATACTCAAAGGAACACGGCCACATGGCCACATAGGTCTTGTCAGAACTGGGCTGTAATCTGGTATTTTCCATGCTGAGAGGCCACGTGTGTAATTGCTTCATCCTTTTCCTTGGGACAGACATGTGCCAAGTACACTGCTGACCCTAGCACATAAATTTTTCACTAACAAATGAAAATAGTGAGGGGAAAAAGGAGATATTTCTAAAGGAAACTTTCACTATAAACTTTAAAACCCAAATCCGCTGATTTGGGATAAGTGATATGTCCTGCTTCCTTCGAGCTGTCACCTCGTGTTACGCACGAGATGTGACCTGTGAGCAGCACTCCAGGACAAGGCAGATTACATCTGGGCACGGCAGAGGCTCCAGGAGTCGCTCAGAGCCAGGCTGAGCCCCACACGCTGTGGATGCACCCCAGTCCTTCAGCTTTTGTGCCAGAGTTACTGGCCCAGCTCCATGCAAGTGAAAAAACGTGTGCTCACAATGAGACAGGGTCAGAGCTCTTCCAGGCTGCAAACAAAAACAAACAAAACCAAAACCAAAACCAAACAGGCTGCTGCTGGTGCTGGTTTAATGCAGTCTCAGGGCTGGGAGCAGCAAACTGCCCTGGCAGAGGGGCTGGGCTCTGTTCTGTGCCAGTGCCCCCCTGGCAGGGCCTCCCTGCCCTCCTCCTCTCGCCCAGGGGCATTGCCCAGCCTGGCTGCACTGGGGCAATGAGCACAGCCCAAAGGCTCCTCAGCCCTCTCTGCTCTGGGTCTTAGGGGAAGCAGAACTGGACCTGCTTCAAACCTTTTTATTCTCAGTATGCCCAGCAGGGCAATAATTTCAGTTGTGTGGGCCAAGATAAAGAACCACTTCCAGCATCGTGGAGTCCACCCAAAGAACACCCATTTCTTGCCCTTTTTGTAATCAGAGGGTTCAGCAACTCTGGCAAGAAGCCACGAGGGGAAAAGCAGTAACTCAGGTGGGTCAGTGCTGGGCTGTTTCATGTCGGACTGGCCACCAGTGCCTTGCTGTGTGAGTGGAAAAGCAGAGGGAAGCTCTGGCTCACCTGTTCCCAGCAGCTCACTCTTGCAGTTGGAAAATCTCACTTTGTGAAAATATTATTGTCTTCTTGTCTTGGACCACAGTGAAAGTTCCAGGACTTATTACATAAGGGAAATGGTTATCTCAATGGATAAATGCAAGCTGAGTACACAAGGAACAAAATTCTAGAGAAACATGGAACCAAATGTATATATGATATGTAGAAACCATAGATACCCTATCATATAGATACCATACCTGTCCTGTGGTGTACAGAACCATCAGTGAATTTGTGTGTGCAGGAGAAAGGCAGAGCTTGCAGCCTGGAGAACAGAGTGAGTGGGTCTTTCCAGCTGTCTCTGGAAAAGGGAAGGTGAGCGATGTGCACCATCCAGGTCAGTTTGCTTTTGTCATGTTTCCCAAGGTGATGCTCAGTTAGAGAATTAAAGCTACTCATTTTGGGGGGGAATCAACCTTCTCCAGGGGCTGTGCTCTCATCCAGAAAAGCTCAAGGAGGCTTTAAGCAGTTTACAAAATCCATCATGCTTCCAGAGCAGCAAACACAACTCTTCATGCAGGGAAAAGATTCAGTGTCCAAGAGGTAAAATGAAAACAGACTGTCAGAGTTTTCAAAGCCTTTGTATGAGGCTGAGGGATGAGAACAGAGCAGTCAATCATGTACGACTTAGAGCAGCCCCGAGCAGCAATGACAGTGGGGTTTGGGCTCCTATGGCAGTGTTAAAGTGCTTCAGAGCCTTCAGTTACTGACAACTGAGCCCCACCTCCACAAACCCTGCACCCAGCTGTGATAATTGTGTGTGTGCTCCACGTTCAGAGCTGGCTAATGAGGAGTCAGAAGCTCCTGGGGGATGCTCCTGGCTGAGTGGATGCCTGGAGAGGAGAAGGCTTTGGGGTGACCTCACTGTGACCTCCCAGTACCTGAAGGGAGCCTCAAGAAGGACGGAGACTTTTTCCAGGGGCCTGGAAGTGACAGGATGAGGTGGAACAGCTTCAAACTGACAGAAGGTAGGTTTAGGTTGGATATTAGGATGAAATTCCCTGTGAGGGTGGGCAGGCCCTGGCACAGGGTGCCCAGAGCAGCTGGGGCTGCCCCTGGATCCCTGGCAGTGCCCAAGGCCAGGCTGGATGGGGCTGGGAGCACCTGGGATAGTGGAAGGTGTCCCTGCCATGGCAGGGGTGGCACTGGGATGTAAATTTCTGCCAGGGAATAAAGTGTTCATGAATCCAGGGAGCCAAAGGAGCCTCTTCCATCCGCCCATCTGCACCAGCTGCACCCTAAACCTTTCTTTGAGGTTCCCCAAACCTTTCTTTGAGGTTCCCCAAACGT
This sequence comes from Geospiza fortis, assembly GCF_000277835.1. NCBI lineage: Eukaryota > Metazoa > Chordata > Aves > Passeriformes > Thraupidae > Geospiza > Geospiza fortis. Next base: position 915,333 of record NW_005054509.1, on the reverse strand, counting down.
TTCTTTGAGGTTCCCTGCCTCAACAGCTCCTCTCAGGCAGGCACGGCCCAAGCCCTCCAGACTGGATGTGTTTATTTGCTTAGGAGTTATCTTAATTGCAGGCAGGCCCTTGTATCTTGGCTCCAGAGCCATTGTCTTGTGTCGCCCTGCAGCTCTGGGGCTTCCTGGGGAGCCTTCCCCATGGCTGGGCCATCCTGAGGAGCCCCAGGGTACCAGGGTGTAAACTTGGGAAGAGAGTGGGAAATGCCGCTGGGAAACAATGGAGCCAGCTGCTGCTGGGGAAGCTGGGTGTTGTTACTGGGATATTGCCCAATCCTTCACTTAACCCCGAGCCATTCCAGGCTCAGAGACCTGCTGGGGACACAGGAGCTGGGGACACAGGAGCTGGGGACACAGGAGCTGGTTCCTCTGAGGGCTCTGCAGTGCACATTAGACCTGGCAGCTGGGGCAGATCCCCTCTGTGTGCAGGGGCAGATCTCAGCCCAGAGCAGTTTCTCCTTTTGCCAAAGCCCACATTTCCTTCTGCTGCTGCTAAAACATCCCCTTGGAAGGGCCCGGCTGCCGTGTGCCCTGTGAGTGGCCCTGAGGAGCCGGGGTGGCAGCAGCAGCCCTCAGCTGATGGCCGAGGGCAGGAAGGGAGTTTTCTCGCAGGGGTGGGACTCTGAGCCAGGCTGCTGCTCTTGATTCCAGCAGCAGCAGCAGCAGCAGCTCCATTCCCCTGGCTCAGGGTGTGTGCCCCTGCACGCTGCTGTCACTGCAGTCACACGCAGGGCCCAGGGACCGTCCCTGCCCCTGTGCAGGGCTGTGGCAGCAGCTGGGCTGTGCTGCAGAGCTCCTGGGCAGGCTGGGCTGTGACAGCCGGCTCACCTGCTGTCCCTCAGGAGCTCTGAGTGTCCCAGGGTCCCTCGGGCCACACCAAGGCTCTGGGGAGGGACACAGTGGCTGCAGGTGTGCATACAGCACCTCACTGTGTGAGACAAAAATGCAGTTATTGTAACAATGCTCCGCCAGAAAGAGCCAAATATTTGAAAGCATGAGGAACATCTTTAAATTCCTTAATGAAAAATAAAAAAGAAGGAGAAGCCCAGAACTAGTTCCTTCCCACCCCCAAGAATGGCTTCTCTTTGATTCCCACAGAATAGGAAAGCATTGCACCTTTCAGTTGTGCAATTGGGGCTGCTGCACCCACTGCCGTTTGTTTCTGTCTCCCACATCAGCTCTGCACAGGTGATGGTGACAATCCCAGAGGGCTGGCCCAGCCTGCACTGCCCCAGCTCAGGGCAAGGAGCAGCTCTGTGTGTGCCCTCCCACCCTGGCCCGGGGGCTGTGGGCAAGGGCAGGGGAAAGAGGGGATTCTGCCCCTGAGGAGACCCAGCCATGGCTCTGGCCCACTCCCAGCTGGTGAATGGGACTGATACCCCTGGCATTCGTTAACACCCCCAGCCTCTGGACAGCCCCTGTAGCAGCCAGGCAGGCCCTGGGTGCCTCCCAGCCTCAGGAAAACGCTAATCTCCCCTCAGCCTTCTCCTCCCAAGGCCACAGTCAATGGCCGAGATTCAGCTGCCAAAGGATGTTCCTGCAGAACTCTGCTCACGCCCTGTAACGTTTTTGTCTGTTAGCTAAATATAACGTGGCTAATAATTCTACTGACATGGGGTAAATGGCTGTAATTTTTCTTTGCAGAGCCTCTGCTTGGGATCCTGTATTATAATCTGGCTTCAAGAAGAGACATTTTTTCAAGTGTGTGTCTTGATGCCATACTGTACTATACATGTTGTTTAAATCAGTTGCTGGCTGAGTTTGGGCAGGGAGTTTTAAAGCTCCTGTACCACAAGGGGAATCTGTGACCCCAGCTCAGGGTTTTAGTTCTTACTGCAGGATGTAACTTTCTGCACTTCTGCATCCTTTTGGTGTCGCCACATTTCTCTTCACAGAGAAAAGCAAGGCACAGTTCTTCCCAAGAATATTTCTGGGATTCACATTCTCTGAACCTCAGAGAAAGGAAAAATAATTTTAATCTCGTTTGCTGTGCCTGTGTTGCGCACAGTAGAATGCAACATGGAGATTGTTTCCCCACAGTGATGGTGTTTTGTTCCCTTGGCCTGTCAGGGCCAGGTGTGTGTGTGTGTTGGGACTGTCACAAGATTCTGTGCAGTTCTGTGCAGGGTTGAGTGCTTGCTAGATTGAGTTTAGATGTACTGTAACATAGTGTAATATAATATAGACTAATATAGTATAATAAAGTAATTAATTAACCTTCTGATCAGATGGAGTCCTCCTCGTCATTCCTCTCCTTTGTCGGGTGAAAATATCCTCAGCACTTTTGGGATCTCCCATCCCCTGTGGTGCTGTGGGCCTGGGTCTGCTCTGAAATAAAGCACAGCTGCTCTTCTACACCCAGCTAAGTTATTCCTCAGAGAGACTCCTCTGCAGTCTCTTGTTCTCACAGGGGCTAGTAAAAAACAATTTCACACCTGAGTGGGCATTTAATTTTCACAATATGTCTAAGAAACTGCAGAGAGCTCTTTTTCTGCTCTCCAAACACCCTGAAGATCAGCTGTCTTGGGTGTACTCAGTCATCATGCCATACTAATACACTTAAATACCTTCCAGACAGAAGCTCACATCCAGCCAGCTCCAAAGAAGCAAGGTCCCTAAAGAATTGCTGTAATTCACATCCCCAGGGTTCACTTTAAAAGAACAAAACCGTCTGTCTGTGATTCTTCTAATTATTTCATGTGCTTTCTTTTAGAGAAAAGGGCATTCAAGTTTTCTCCCCTTTCAGAATACCTGATTAAGCATCCCAGAAAGGAAGAATTTCCCTAAAACGTGTTCCTTAGTGTGTTATTAACTCTGAGTTCTTGCCCTGGTGCAGGAATGAGAATTCATTGTGTGGTTGTGAGCTGAGGATGCTGGCAGAGGAGATCCTTTGTCATGTGAAAGGCAGTGAGTTCTGATATTGCACACTGCTGCCACAAAGGGTTTGGGGCACAGGAGCTGTGCTTTGGGCAGCAATTGTCACATCTGCAGCAGGGCCATGGCTCTGTGCAGGCAGCTGCTCTGCTGCTGCAGTGAATGTTTGCAGTGTATGCACAGTGCAGGAGAGCAGTTACTGCTGAAGGGTCCAGGAGAGTCCACAAGCACACAGGTGAGAGGGCTGAGGTTATTTGGCTTGTTCCCAGTGCTGCAGGGCTGTGGGTCCTGCCTGTGTGGATAAGCAGGGTCTGGTTTGGGCAGGATGCCCATGAGCAGTTCCACAAGCAGTGCCAGAGGAACGGGAACACACCCAGCCCCACCTCTGTCCTGCAGAGCTATCTGGGGATGGGAGCCCCTGTGCTCTGCTGGGAATGGAGCCCTGGGAATGCAGGCTGCCCTCTGCCTGCCCAGGGGCTGCCTTAGGGCTGGCTGCTGCTTCCTAAAACTCAGGAGCCAGCCCCAGATGGAAAGAAACAGGAGGGACAAGGGAGTAGCTCGAGGGCAGGGAGGCAAAGTGTCTCCAGCAGCTGAGAAACGAGCCTGTGGGATAAAGGTGAACTGGTCACCAAGAGGAGACAGGAGCATCTTAAATCTTTAGCCAGACAGAGGCCCTGCCCTGAGCACAGGATCTGCACTGGCCTGGGAAGCATAAAATCCATATCAGAGATCCCAAGGGGTTGAGCAAAACAGAGGCTGTTTTTCTCTGTAGGCCATCATCACACTCAAGAATTTACCTTCCTTTCTGATAGTAAATGTCAGCCCTGAGACATTGAGGGGAAGCAAAAGCACATGAGATTCTCATTCACATTTCTTCCCTGTGTAGTTTTAGATGAAATGTGGCTACAATGGTCATAACATTGCAATGAGTATTCTGGGGAAACATTAAACTGAGCTCTCGGGGGTAACTCCTGCCGTGGCAATGTTGTGACAATGCTGAGTGCTCTGCAAAGAGCTCAGCTCCTCCAGGTCCTTGCAGGGAGATGAGGGAGGGTCGGGCACGGGCTCTGGGTGTGTTTGAATTGACCAGCCCAGTGTGAGGGCAAGCACTGTGGGCAGCCCTGTCAGCACACGGGTGGGCAAGCTCAGGTGGGTCTGACTTTTCACTAACAGGTACAAATATTTCCCCACAGAAATGAAATGTACTTTTTGATGAGTGCCATCAGCAAAAATGTGGAGTTCTGAACACTAATTTGGCAAATGGATTGCATGCATGGTTGGAGATTTTATTTTCAAAACTACAGATGGCACAAAACCATGGTCATGTCTAAAGGTAGCATGGGACCAGATAAATTCAGCTAAAGGTGGCATCCTGGCTACTTCCTAGGCTCTTCATAAGTACTTTGCCATGAAATTGAAATTCCCTGAGATTCACTGCTGAGAAGAACCTGTTGGATTCTCCTTCACCCGCCAGGTGACGGGCACTTGGCTCTGTGGCACGAAGAAGGGATGGAGCCACATTCACCTAACAAAGTGCAGCTCAAGGAGTCTTTTCTCAACTCTCCTCTTGTCCCAGTGTGAGCCAGGATCAGGCAGGATCCCTGTGTGGCAGCAGATCTGCTGGGAGCTCTGGGATCTGCCTTTCCCCAGATCTGCTGGTGGCTTTGAGAGCTGCCCTTCCCCAGATCTGCTGGGAGCTCTGGGATCTGCCTTTCCCCAGATCTGCTGCAGGCCCTGGGAGCTGCCCTTCCCCAGATCTGCTGGTGGCTTTGAGAGCTGCCCTTCCCCAGATCTGCTGGGAGCTGCCCTTCCCTCCCTGCCTGGGCCCTTCCAGGATTGATTCCCAGGGCACTCCATGTTTAGCACTTGTGGGATTTGACAAATTATTTGCTTCCCTTGCTGCTTTTATCAGTGGAGCTGTCCCAGTCTGACTGAGTGCCAAGCTGTTTTTCGTAATCCCAAGTGATGGGAAATGGACCAGAGACATTCTGATTGAAAGGGTGAGGAGATTCACTAATGAGCTAGGAGACAGTAATCAGCGCAGGACCTGGCACTTGCAGAATGCTTATGTTTTGTGAAAACTGCACAGATTCTAGTTTTTTAACATTATGTTAAAAATTCAGTGTTCTAATTGTCTGCAGGAACTAGTATTAAAGATCAGCACAGCTTTTTGGAAGTTTGCCATTAAAAAAACCAATAATGATTATTATTATCAATTATTAAAACTTATTCAAGATGCCTCCAATCTCCCTCTCATGTCCATTTATGGTAAATGAAGGGAATAATTTTACAGACAGTTATATTTAATTTTAGTAATATAATTATTAATTCCCTTTTTTCCTTCCCCTTTTCTGCATCCCTGTGATTAAACATTAAATTGAGAATGTTTAAACATTCCCTTAGGAAAAAATTGTGTCATGCGGTGGGACAGGAATGGGAAGCTCTCCATTTCTTATTGTACTTTATATAATCCTGCTTCTGGGCACAACAGAAGTTTATCCAAACCCACAGTTGTGTTGGTGTGCAGGTGCTGAGGCATTTCCTAATGGCTCACAAGGATCAATCAAAGGCTTTAATGTTCCCAGCTCGAGCCAAATGCTGCCCTCCCTTTCCAGGGAGCTCTGAGAGGTCACAGAAACTCCTTTTACTGTTTCAGCCATTCTGGTGACACCGAGAGGAAAGCTGAGCTCATGGATTTGTGTTTGTGCCCAGCCAAGGCTTCACCTGCACCAGTCCAGTGTGCCCTCATGGGAAATACTGACTAATTCAGTTGATGGAAGGTGAAATGTTCAGAAATAGGAGGCAAAACAAGAGCAGATTTTGACCTGTTAAAATATTTTTTCACATTTTTTAGTGCTGACCATGGCTCTGGTGTTGGTGGGACCTCCACCTTTGAACTGTTCCACTCCAGACTGTAACAGAAGTCTGACCCCTTTTGGGATATCTGTTGCTGTACTTCATGTGTGTGCTTCCTTTTTGGTATTTGAACCTGAAGTCAGTCTCACACCAGGTATCCACTGGCTGGGCAAAAACCCTACTGCTGTAAAAGGCTGCTGTAAAAACAACATTCACTAGTGCTTAGCAGAACTTTGCAGAAATTGCTGCTTATGTGGTAAGGAGCACAGTCCTGTCTCTGTGTCTTATGCATTCTTTGAGTCCTCACCTAGGTGAGGGCACCTGGGTGTGGACTCTTCACGTGGAATAATTTTGGTTTATGAATGGATTTGGTTTGGGCATTTAGGGGGGTTGGTTTGGGCACTGAATCAATGAGTTTGGTTTGGGCACTGAGTGGGTTTGGTTTGGGCTCTGAATGGGTTTGGTTTGGGCACTGAACCAGTTTGGTTTGGGCTCTGTACTGGTTTGGTTTGGGCTCTGTACTGGTTTGGTTTGGGCACTGAATCAATCAGTTTGGTTTGGGCAGTGAATGAGTTTGGTTTGGGCAGTGAATGGGTTTGGTTTGGGTACTGAATCAATCAGTTTGGTTTGGGCACTGAGTGGGTCTGGTTTGGGCACTGAATGGGTTTGGTTTGGACTCTGAATCAATGAGTTTGGTTTGGACACTGAATGGCTTTGGTTTGGGCTCTGAACTGGGCACTGAATGGGTTTGGTTTGGGCACTGAATGGGTTTGGTTTGGGCAGTGAGTGGGTTTGGTTTGGGCACTGAATCAATCAGTTTGGTTTGGGCACTGAATGGGTTTGGTTTGGGCACTAGGACAGAGCACTTGGGGTGGAGGGTGTCAAACTCCCCTCCTCAGCAGAGGAACATTTCCATTCCATGTCTGAGTGTTGCTGTGGGCTGCTGTGGCAGATTTTTGTTCACAGCGCTGCGTGCTGTGAGCAATAATCTCATGAGCTCTCTGTGAAAAATGCTCCTTTCCACACCCCTTATTCTGCAGAATAAAATCAGTATTCTCCTAGGCTTTGTCAGAGTGAAACAAAGGCCCTGTACAAGTGGAAATAATAACCATTCATGTATGTGCTGTGGGTGAGGGAATTATGCAGGTTTTTTAACCCTCTTCTCGGCAGGTAAAATACTTTATCAGACAAAAAAAAAAATCTTATTTTGTTTGATTTTTGCAAATAGAATAATTTTATCATGTGAGCTGTCTTGGTTTTGTACTGTAGCCAGTCAGCAAAACAGGGTAAAATGTTTGGGGCAGTGTTTTTTTTAAGCTCTGCCTTGACCTGTGTTCCAGTTAACCCCGGTTAAACCACTGGAGGGCAGGATGGAAACAAAGGAAAGCTCTTTCCAAAACGGGACTGCACCTGGTTCCCAGATTTGTGTGTGCAGGACATTTATCTTCAGTATTCTGCAGACCCACTTCTACTCATTATTACAGTGAAATCTTGGCACAGATAATTAGAAGGGAAGTCCATTCGTTCTGAATAAAAGTCAAAAGTTTTTATTTACCAATATATTTTTGTCTGATGAATGAGCCTCCTTGAGCACTTAGGTCACAGAATATATCACAGATATCACAGAATCCTGGAAGGGTTTGGGTTGGAAGGGGCCTTGAAGATGCTCTGGTTCCAGCCCCCAGCCTGGGCAGGGCTGTCCCACAGCAGCTCAGGGATATTGCAAACCATGCAACAGAGAAAACAGCCCCACTTCATAACCCAGAGGCATCCCTTGGACAGCAGTGCAAGCACAGCTGAATGCTGGCATCACAGACAGCCTGTGGGAGTCAAAAATAGCTGTGCATTTTGGAAATTCACCTTTTTTCCTGAAAATACATCAACTGGACAGATTAGTAATTTCTCTCGTTGCACAAATAAATTGTATATCTTGCCATAAATGTCAACCTTCAATGCAATTGTTCCAGGACAGCTGTAGGAGCTCCCTGGTCTCAATGCAGTTGGTGGTTTCTCTGTCTTGTTCCAGTTATTTGTTAGTTAAAAGATTAAGGTGCTATATTGAAGAGATCTCTGTGAGTTGTTGGGGGCCAGGTTTTTGTGGGGTTTTTGGTGGGTTTGCTGGTTTGTTTTTTGTTTGGTGGTGCTGATGGGGGGCTTGCTTCAAGTGAAGTAGAAGGAAGCTCAGGCTCAGCTGAGCACTGAGGGTTTTGGGTAACAAGAAGTGCATCATTTTCCTCTATTAAATTTTAAATAAAAGGGAAAAATGTGTAGGCTGAGCAAATAGGTGGGGTTAGAAAGTGCCTCAGGTGCTGAGGGCAGTAACCTCTATTTAGCCAACACAACACCAGGGACAGAGCTGGCCCTTTGCTGAGCAAGGCTTGCTCTGACTTCTGGCAGCTTTGGAAGACCTTGCCTAATTTACTTGCAGGCTGTGTTTAGAACACGCTGGTTAGGGTCTGTGCAGTGTTTTAAAGTGCCACCTGCTCCCCTGCCAGGTCCCCATCAGCTCAGTGTGTTCCCGAGCCTGTCCCGCTGTCCTGGCCCCACTTTGATGTGGCTCAGGGCAGCCGAGGTGTCGAGTGGCTGCAGGAGGGGTGGGTGCCAGGAACACGATCCCGGGCTGCTCCCGCCTGCTGCTGTTTATCCCAAACAGAAACGCTCCTTTGTGTCCAGGACAGCTCTCGGGGAGGGGCTGGGGAGCTCTGGCTCTGCCCTGCCAGGGCAATCCCGAGGCAGATGCCAGCCAAAAGGAGCAGCTCATGAAATGTTTGATAACCACATCAGCTGCAGAGCCACCGCAGCTGCCCCTGGCTCACTCTGCTGTGCAGGCGAGGGCCAGCAGTGTCCCCAGGCACAGACAGGGAGCACAGGGACCTGCACAGATTTCTGCCTCATTTTCCTGCTGCTCTCACCTAAGCCTGGGTTAGCAGTTTATGTTTTTGTCTTTCCTTTCACTGCCAGTGAAAGCCTATTTTCCCTAGCCAGCTAATTCCGTGCCTCTGGAAACCCTGCTTCCATTCTTAGCAACCTGCCTGCTTTTGACAAATTAAGAATACCAAGGGAATATAACAATGTGTTTTCCTTGTGGTGAAGACAGCATTTAAAGTACAGAACAGCTATTAAAGACAGTAAAAAATGCAATTTTGATGTTTTCCAATTTTTATTATGGTAGACAGGTAGTTTCATGTTAGAGATAAGCCTATCTGTAAGTGCAATAATTACTCTTTAATTAAGATAATTATAAAAACAGGAATGTAAATACTCAAGGTATAGTATGCCTCAACATTTTTGCCTTCACATTATCCGCAAACTTATCTTGCATACCCTGTTTTTACTTGATGATTACAACAGCGTATGCTCAAAACTGAAAACAGAGTAAGCAATTAAACTGTATGTAGACTGTTAAGTTTAATAGCTGAGAAAGAATTTTTGTTGTCATTTTCCTAATTTCTTCAACCTTTATCTTTTTATCTTCCTTCCTAAGGAGCTGGTGGGATTCTCCCAGCAGTCTGTGATACTGAGCTTATTTCCAGCTGGACTGGGGCAAGGGGCAATGCTTTCTGAGCTCCAGCAGGGTTCACAGAATTCCCTGGCCAAAAGTAAGAGACCTCCTTAGTACTGAAAAAGGCAGAGGGTGAATTCTTATTAGAGAAACAGGTGAGAAATATTCTGTGTGCCCCAGCTGCAGGAAAATTGTGTATTTTGAGACCTCAGAGGTGCCAACCATGAACCAGCAGGTTCACTGGGGCCAGTCCAACTGCAGCAGCTCTGCTGCTGGTGGCGTTGGTCATTTCATCTGCTCTGCTAAGTGGGAGCAAAATATGAATCTCTTCTGTGTCTTCTTAATAGATAAACCCATGGAACACAAAAGTGCAACAGCAGATCTGTAACTTCCTTCTGTTCCTTCTTCAAAGAGAAACTCAGACAATAACCAGCTCCTTGCAGCCCCAGAGCCCATTATTCCTAGGCTTGCTTCTGTTCACTACACAGTGATGAACAGAAGTTATTAGAGAACCATGGCAGTTTTGTGACTTCATTTTATTAATTTTTGTAATAAAAGAAGGGAAATCACGCATCTGGAATTAATGGTCTGGAAAAACACTCATATGTCCAGCTGCTATCTTGTCTCCTTATGCAAGGTCCTTTCTCCAATATGTCTGTGCTGCAGAGTCCCATCCTGTTCCTCTTTGAGTCTCTGCGTGCTGTTCCCTGTTGGTAATAATGATTAATGATTTCTCTAAGTGTTTAATTTCCTTTGTCCCCCTTTATTCAGGGCTGTATGACACTGCAGAATGTGATGTGGGGGATCACTGCCATGAGCCACAGAGCTGTGGTTTCTGGCCCAGGCTCTGAGGTGCTGGAGGAGAGCATTTCCCAGTTCCTGAAGCTGTGCTGCACATCCAGGACGTTCTGGAAGCCCAGTTTGTCTCTGAGCTCTGCCTGTGCTTGTTGCACACAGCTCAGGCTCTGGTGCCAGCACCTCTGTGCTGCAGTGCTGCAGGAAGTCCCTGTGCCTCCCCTGCAAATGGAAGCTCTTGGGCTCCCAGGAAAATGAAAGGTGGTAAGGACACACAAGGAAGGCAAAAACAAAACCAAAAGCAGCTCCTGGATGACTTTGCTGCCCTTCCCCTGTTGCAGGACAGCAGTGGCTGCTCTACTGGGCTGTGGCATCAGAGCATCCTCGTGGGCTGGTGAGGCACCAGAGGAATCTGGGGAGGAGGCTGAGTGCCCCCAGGGCCCATTGGAAAGGGAGACTCTGTCAAGCTCTCAGTACCTTAAACATCCACAGTGATCTGGTGGTTTTCAAACTGGGACACTCAGGGTTAGGCCATGAGCCAAGTGCAACTTCTGTGAGCAGAACTGCCACCTGTGCAGAATTAACACTTTTAAACTATCGAGACAGGGAATCAGTGGGGCATTTATTGCCCTTTAGCAGGAGTAAGAGGTGTGTCCAAAGCCCCCAATTCAATACAGTGCAGCTCACTCCCCTGCTGGTCTCTGGAGCTCAGTCCCACTGGGCAGAGCACTAAGGTTCTGTGGAATGGAGATGCCAAGCTCCAGTTCTGCAGAGATCAGAGCCTGACTCAGGTCTGCCAGACAGCCATTGACCTCAAGGTTTCACTTTCAGAATTGGTGGAACAATAATTTTGGCCACTTCACACAGGTTAGAGATGTAGGCCCTGATGCCTGCAAATAAAAGTGTCTCTGATGATGCAATGACCCAGTGAAGAATTATCATGTCTTTTCTTGGGAAAGAACCCCTCAATTTGAACTGAGTGCACCTGGTGACAGGTCTGTGTGTGTCAGCAGTTCAGAACCAGGGCAGGGCCACTCTGAGTGCTCCAACATCTCCTGGGGTGGGATTATATCAGTAGAGGCTTCCCTTGATTTCGGGGCCATTTGGGTTAAGATTTAGGGTTACATTAACTCTTTTGGTTATTGATATGTTTAAGGAAGTTTTTTTTAAAAAAAGCTTTTTTAGGAAACCATGCCAATACTATACTTGGTTGTAGACAAAATGAGGAGATATTCCACATCTCCAGAGGGTCTGGCTCTAGGAAGTTCCCAGTCTGATCACTGCTTTGGTGAGGGTGGAATGTTCTTGAACAAGTTATGATGGTGAATCCAGAGTCGTTCCCTGAGCTTTGGGGAGACTCTTAACTCACTGATTCAAAAAGGAAGATGATCAGGTACCCATCCATTGGAAGAGTCTTCAGACTCCACACTAAGCAAACTCTTCATTGGAGCAAACTGGTCATCCTAACCTTGCAAAGGAAATGAAAGAAAAGCTGGGATCCCAGAGGAGCTGGGGAGCTGGAGCTGGTCCTGGCCTGGAGGGATCTGTCCCCCCTGGCAGTGCCCTGCTGCTGCCCTTGCTCTCTGACACTCACTCAATGCCATGGCTTGGCAGCACGTGCCCAAGGCAGGAACGAGGGAAGGGGGAATCTTTTCCAGATCAAGATAATCCTCACAAATCCCAGGGACAGGATTCTTGAAAACCAAGTGCTGGGGCACAATGATAACCTAATCATTTTCTGGAAGTCTAAATCAGAGGAGAGAATCTGCCTGCAAAGTTCAACATGCAAAGTTTGGAACAATGTCAGTTCTGCAGCCTCCTAACCTGTACATCCAGGCAGACAAATGGGGTGTCTGGAAAAGCAGGCAGCAATCCAAAATGACGCCAGATTGGTAGTGACAACCAATTTTTAAAGGAAGGGTAGTGAGTTCTGTGAGGCAGGTCATTCTGGGTGCTGTTTGCAGAGCACAGTTATCCCAATTTAACCATGACTGTGTCACTAAAAAGTTTTTCTACTGATCCTCTGAACAAAGCAGCCAAACACAGAATGGTGCCCAAGGAGTGAGGGCTGTGCAGTGTGGCACTTCCAGCTCACTGACAGGATAGACAAAATTCTCTTGGTAAACCTTACCTCTTCTGGTTGCCTTGGTGTCCTCTGAGCATGTAAGCCAAAGAGCTTTACATTTTAAGGCTGTTATTAAACCAAAGAACGAGCAAATTTCCGTGAGGTTGCATTGTGTTGCAGCAAATTAATAAACTCGATGTCTCAGACAGGTGGTGTGCCCAGGACATCCTTCTTGATCATTTTAGGGCTTGTTAAAGGAGTAGTCTCTGAAAGTAACACCTTTTATTGAAGCAAAGAACACAAAAAGTCCCTGTCAAGCAGCTCCTGAATGGACCTGCTGCTGCTCTTCTCTCCTCTGGGGAGGGTTTTGTACATTCTGTATTGATTGGCTGTGTGACAGTGCAGCCACCTTAACCTTTTGCAGCACAGCAGGGTAACTGCTCAGCAAGGGTACAGCAGGCAGGGGGAATAGTCTGGAATTTGCCTGAAAGAAAAAAGGATTAAAGAAACTTGGGTGGATGTGTTGGACTGCAGCTCCTTTCCTCTAAGTTCTTTGTAATATTTGTGGTGGTGATGTGATTGGTATCTAACTGCTGCAGGGTTACCTTTAAACAGAACACCAGAATGGCCCAGGAACTCACTTTCTAACAGTCTGGTTGGGATAATTTATTTTCCTTGAATTGAACATCTCTCCAGGTGTTGGTAAATTCACAGAACATCCTGTTCCTTGATCAGTTTGTGCTTGTGTTTTTCCTCCCAGTTTTCACCTGGAATTAATTCTGCAATGTGTGGCTCAGTTTTATGGTCCCTCACTCATCCTCTCCACAGTAAACAGGGAGAATCCAGTCTGGATGCACACCTGGCTGTACCTGAGACCCAATGCACAGCTGGAATAGGTGCTGGTTACCATTTGTTACTCACCATGACGTTTGCCAAATGAATGACCTCTAACAGGGATTTTGTGATGTGAGCTCTTGCATTCTGTTCCCTGAGGAATCCTGGTTCCCCTTGGGAAGATGGGCAAGTTGTTTTCTTCCCTGTGCTTTTATTTTATTGTTTGTAAATTGGGATTCCGTTTGAATCTCCTTCATAAAGCTGTTATTCCACTGTTGTCAGCATAGTCACATCCAACAGAATAAAATGCTGATTTCTAATTTCTATCAAACCTCTCCACATTGTATTTTTGGGGTAGTGCTTTGTCCTTGTATCCTTTGCAATAGCACAGGAGATGAGATTCAGATTTCACCCTCCTTGGGCCAGGAAACACTGGGAGCTGATAAATCCAAGGAAATGCTTCAAACTTCCTTATCAGAGGAGTGGCATTGCCTTTGTCTGTCCGAGCAGGGTGGGGCCCTGCTGATGTCCCAGAGCTGGGGGGAGGACACAGGAATTCCAGGTACTGCGGGGGGGACAGATCCGAGCAGGATGGGGGGGTGTACCCTCTGCTCTGCTCCCTCTCTGCTGTGCCAGTGCTGCTCCCCCAGTGCAGAGTGAGCACTGCTGGCTCCCCCAGTGCAGAGTGAGCACTGCTGGCTCCCCCAGTGCAGAGTGAGCACTGCTGGCTCCCCCAGTGCAGAGTGAGCACTGCTGGCTCCCCCAGTGCAGAGTGAGCACTGCTGGCTCCCCCAGTGCAGAGTGAGCACTGCTGGCTCCCCCAGTGCAGAGTGAGCACTGCTGGCTCCCCCAGTGCAGAGTGAGCACTGCTGGCTCCCCCAGTGCAGAGTGAGCACTGCTGGCTCCCCCAGTGCAGAGTGAGCACTGCTGGCTCCCCCAGTGCAGAGTGAGCACTGCTGGCTCCCCCAGTGCAGAGTGAGCACTGCTGGCTCCCCCAGTGCAGAGTGAGCACTGCTGGCTCCCCCAGTGCAGAGTGAGCACTGCTGGCTCCCCCAGTGCAGAGTGAGCACTGCTGGCTCCCCCAGTGCAGAGTGAGCACTGCTGGCTCCCCCAGTGCAGAGTGAGCACTGCTGGCTCCCCCAGTGCAGAGTGAGCACTGCTGGCTCCCCCAGTGCAGAGTGAGCACTGCTGGCTCCCCCAGTGCAGAGTGAGCACTGCTGGCTCCCCCAGTGCAGAGTGAGCACTGCTGGCTCCCCCAGTGCAGAGTGAGCACTGCTGGCTCCCCCAGTGCAGAGTGAGCACTGCTGGCTCCCCCAGTGCAGAGTGAGCACTGCTGGCTCCCCCAGTGCAGAGTGAGCACTGCTGGCTCCCCCAGTGCAGAGTGAGCACTGCTGGCTCCCCCAGTGCAGAGTGAGCACTGCTGGCTCCCCCAGTGCAGAGTGAGCACTGCTGGCTCCCCCAGTGCAGAGTGAGCACTGCTGGCTCCCCCAGTGCAGAGTGAGCACTGCTGGCTCCCCCAGTGCAGAGTGAGCACTGCTGGCTCCCCCAGTGCAGAGTGAGCACTGCTGGCTCCCCCAGTGCAGAGTGAGCACTGCTGGCTCCCCCAGTGCAGAGTGAGCACTGCTGGCTCCCCCAGTGCAGAGTGAGCACTGCTGGCTCCCCCAGTGCAGAGTGAGCACTGCTGGCTCCCCCAGTGCAGAGTGAGCACTGCTGGCTCCCCCAGTGCAGAGTGAGCACTGCTGCGCCCCCAGTGCAGTGCAGAGTGAGCACTGCCACCCTGGCAGGGCCCTTGCCCAGCTCCAGCTGCAGGGGCAGCAGCTCCAAGCACCACCTCTGCAAGGGGGGAACGAGGGATCCGTGCCAAGAGGCAAAGCATTGATTAATGGGCTTGAGAATTAATCCATTTTTTTATGCCTGGTTGGGAAATGATTCAAATTGTATCTCTTGTAGATTGTGTATTTAATAGGATGATAGGAAATACATGCAATGTAAAAACAAAGCTAAGGGATATAATAATAAGTAAATGGAGGTGTTCTGCACTTTGAGGTAGTCCCCTGAATGACACCTGGGTGCACACTTCCCCCTTTACAGACTGCATCCTGGGGGAGGAATGCTATGATTTGCTGAGAAACAGAACTGGAAAACAACTGATGTCCCCAAGCCCTTTCTGAGCTCCAGAGATTGCACAAGGACGTGACCACAAAGGAAACCAGTACCAAGTTCCCAGTGGAACAGCACTGACAAAATGGTCTCACTTCCCAGGGCTTTTGTGAAGGTCTTTTGTATCTTGAGGTGAGTTCAAGATCACTTTCATAAAAGCACTGACCAGTCAAGTCTTAACTAACCCCACAGAAGTAATGCAGAAGTAATTACAAGTCTCTGCTGTTCATCCTTCTGCCTCTCCCACCATGCTGCTGACATTTCCATTTTTTTTTGGCTAATTAGTCTTGAATTTTGTTGTTTTAAAATAACCTTTTGTTAAGTTTTTATTTTGTAAAAAATAATTATTGTGAATTCTTTTACTGTTTCAATGTCTGTCATGTGTTACTCCAGTAAATAACTTTAAAAAATCAAATATTGATTTATATGTTTGGCTTCCCTTTGTTCTATACAAGAGCAATGATTTCACTTAGCTATTATGATGGATAAAACTTCAGAGATAATTAAATACATTAAATCCCTAAGGGAAGACTTACTTCAGGTCTGAACTATTCAGACTTGAAAGCCTTTGGAAAGTGTTAAACCCACCATCACTTCAATACTGAGGCTTAAAAAGCCCAGCAGAGCCTCACAGAACAGATGCAGTGCAAGGAGCTGTTGTGTGTTACAGGCATTTTCCTGAATTTGTACAAAACCAAAATTTGTACAAAAGCAGCAGCAGAGCACCACTGCTGTGTGTTTTATGTAAACCTTTCATATATTCACAGTAGCTGAACAAGAACTTGGACTTTGTGCACTTTTAAAAATTTGCTGTGCAGCTGTGGCCAGGTGCTGAGAGCTTTGTTTGCCCCAGCACTGGGGCTGCCAGCTTTGGTAAAGCCTCCTGATGTGTCTGTCTGTCCTGATGTGTCTGTCTGTCCCTGCCTTGCTTTTCCCACCCATTCCTTCTCCGGGGCAAGAACAGGGGAAATATTTTACTTTGCCATCCCTGGCAGTGCCCAGGGCCAGGCTGGACAGGGCTGGGAGCAGTGGGAGGTGTCCTGCGCATCCCTGGGGTGGGATGAGCTGAGCTTTATGTGACTCCCATCCCAAAGCATTCCAGGACTCTCCGAGAACAAGTTCATACTTTGACATGTAGATATTTAGGATTATTGTCAGTGTATTGAGCACAGAACTGCAGAGAGCAGCAGGTACCTCCTGCATCGTCCACTTCTGTTCTGGATTGATTCAGGACTTGCTGTTCCTATCAATCAGTTGTCAGCTGTTGTCACCTGAGTTAGTCAGGAGACCCTGAGCCAAGGAACCCTCACTAGGGAACTGCAGGAAATCACTGCCTGTGGTGAATTGCACTATGAATTATGTGTAAGTCAAAATACTAATTTTTTTCTTTATATGTAAAAATGTGTTTTTCAACTTCAGCTGAAAATTCGGAATAAGAGGCAAAACATGAAATTTCCTGAAAAGGGAAAAAAATTTGTACACATAAAATATTAACATTCCACATGGAAATCTATCAGACATCCAGACTGCAGCTGAGAAGAGGGGAGCGTGTCCATGTGTGAGGGGTGTAAGCATCTTCCCTGAGTCAGGATTTTTGCCCTGCAGCAGGGCTGGGCCTGGGGCTCTCCTGGGCTTGGAGTCCCTGTTAGCAGAGCCACATCCAGCCTTGGATGACTTCCTGCCCAGTTTCTCCTGGCTGGGGTGATCCAGCAGCCCTGGAGGACCAAGGGGGGGATGAGGGCAGGTTTGGCCCCAGGCTGGAAGGGTCACAGGCTGCCATCCCCCTGGGACTGGCTCTGGGGACACCTTTTGGCCACACATTTCAAGTCAGATGAGCTGAACCTGCATTTTTCAAAATTCATAACAGCTGGTTTTGCATCTGACCAAATATAGGGAACAGCACTGGTGGAGAATGCTCTGCTGGTCCCTCAGCTTTTTTGTCTAAAGGTGAATAGGGAGACTAGGGTTAAAGAGAGGAGAGGAGAGGAGAGGAGAGGAGAGGAGAGGAGAGGAGAGGAGAGGAGAGGAGAGAGAAACAAAACCCAAAACAATTACAACAAAACACACAAACAACAAAGAAAAATAAAAATAAGATTGTCAAAGCTTTTATTTTACAAGCAAAGCAAGTGCTTGTGCTGATGAGCTTGGTCCAGGAGGACCCAACCTCTTTTATCTCCCTTTTCACAGCATGTCTTGGCACCAGCCATGAAGCATTGTGCAGCACCCTGCATCTCCTGCCTGCCCTGCAGGGCTGTGGGACTGTGCCACCCTGTGCCAGCAGCCAGGGCAATCCTCACAGACACCCTGTCAGCAGCACAGCCAGCAGGGAAGGCATCAGCATTCTGCAGGCAGAAAATGTGAATCACAAGATTTATTAGCTAGAGAATGAATCCAGTAGATGATAATGTGGGAGACTTGGCATCTCTGTTTTGCCTGCTTCAGGAATAAAATTCAGCATTTGTGTATTTAATGAAAAAAAGGAACCTCTTAATATTAAAAGGGTTAATTCTTAACTCATTTCTCTTTCACAGAGCAGAAATATTTTCTGTAAGTCATAAATAACACATTTTAATAAACGGAGACTTTGATTACTTCATGCAGTCCGACTTGCATTGTAATTTCACAGAGACTCTTTGACACCGTTCCAACATCCAGTTTCTGTTGTGCATATTAAAAGTTCTGCATATTTCAGACGTGTACAGGTCTTCATGGTCTACTAGTGAACAGTGTTATTACTGAAAATAAGTTTGACTTCTAGAGAAATAATTGGCTTTTAACGGAAAGCCATTTTATTTTTAAAAAAACTTCATTGTTTCCATGATTTACCTTTAATTTATGTTCCCTTACTATACAGTCATTTTTCTCAAACTGCACTAATTTTGTAGTTCAAACAAGGCTTCCATTTCACCCTTGAGCCAGGATCCCTGATTTTTCTTTCAACTGGAAGTGCACAAACTAAATTTTTGGAATCAGTTCAAGGTCAAATTCAGTTCCTTGGAGTTTTGTCTTGAATGTGAACTTCAACAAGGAATGAGAAAATGTAACTTTTTCTCGGTGACAAATACTAGCCAATATGGTGGTGGTGGCATTAAAAGAGGGCTCATGCTGGCATGTGCTCCAGTGCTGGAAGGAGCTTTAACTGCTTCAAAGACTGGAAATTAATTCAAGCAGCATCTGGTTTGCCCTTTCTAATTTACTTTCATTGATTTTAACCCTACAATGAGCATTTGGTAGAGAACATTTTTAATGTGGTTCCCTCCCTGACCCCCTGAAAAAGGAATAAGGAATGAATATATTTACCTGTGGATTCAGCAGGTGCACGTTGAATTGCTTGAAATTTTGATTTTACTTCCACACTGGGGAAAAGTGTTTTCTGTCAAACTGGGGAAGTGGTTCAGCTATTAACTAGCTGAAAATGTGCTAAAAACTATAGACAACCATCCACTAAACCTCAGTTTCTGCAGAAAACTGAGCAGCCCTGAGCAAAAGATGGCCCATGTTTCAGCTGGGTGAGCTCCTTCCAGAAAGCCTGAATTATTTTCTCTGTTTGCAACCACATATTAAGAACTTTTCCCAGTATCCCCAGTGTTTCCCTGTCTTTGCAATTGCTTAGATGTCACCAAGAATCTTTGCATTTTTGCCATTGCAGGTTTCTTGTGGCCTGAACAGCTTGCACCGGGGTGAGCTGCTCTCCTCCACTGCTCCAAAACCCACCCATCTCTGCCCAGACTGCAGCCATGCTTTGCTGTCCCTGGAATTCCTTTGTTCAGAGCTGACTGTTCATCTTTAACCCTGGTTATTTATGGTTTACCTGATTTTGGCTGAGCTGAGTTCAGGGCTGAGTAATTTTCCAGCGACTTTGTACATGATGAACCCTTCACTAAACCTGCTACCAATGCCTTTGATCAATGTTCTCTTATAAAAGTAATTATTCAAAGCAAAGCAGGCTGCTGATGGAGTTCATAGCTCACTTTTGAACTGCCAGGCTGGTGGTGGATAGTGCTTATATTGTAATTGTAAATGATAATGGTATTTACTGCTCCTTCCAGTTGCTTTTACGGAGGCGTCTGCTGTAACTTGGGGCTCTCTGTTAACTCAGCCAGGCATTCCCTTTACCCAGAGGTATTCCTCACTTTTCCAGTGTCAATGAAATTGCTCCTGCACAGCAGCATAAAGGGACATAGAGGCTGCTGAAAATTTCCTATGAGAAAAATTAAATCACTCTTACAAGCACACGGGAAAGAAAAAAGATAAGAATCTGAAATTACACTAAAGGATTCTTAGAGAAGGGTGCTTGACAGAAGGATTTAAATGAAAAGTCAGGACTCATCTGAGGCTTCAAGACAGGGGGAGGTCTCCAGGATCAGGAGTAGGACAGAAGTGAAGGCAAGAACAGGAGTGTGAAAGTTACAGAGATATCAGCGGTACCAATAAGCCTTGAGAAACAAAGGCTAGGACAGTCACCATGTACTTTATTTTGTCTTTCTCAGCTGTTGAGTAGAAGCTGGATTTGCGTTAAATTTTGTATTTTTATGAAGGGATCAGTTAGTTCTTGTGGCAGTTCCATCCCAAGTTTGTAGCCACAGCCCAGCAGCAGAGCAGGGAGCGTGAGGCACCTTAGGAGGAGCCCAGCAGCAGCAGGGGGAGGACAGGGTGGTGCCCAGGGTGAGGGGCAGTGTGTGCACCCAGGCTGTGTGCCACTCTGGCAGTGCCAGGGGGACAGGATGGTGCCCATGGTCAGTGTGGGCACCCAGGCTGTGTGCCACTCTGGCAGTGCCAGGGCTGATGCTGCTCTGGGGCTGGCACTGGCTGTTTGACACCTACATCTCCATGCTTTTGTTTGGGTTTTTCTCTGTTCTTCCCAGGACTGCATGCAAGTGATTACAAGACATTTCCTGGTTCTTGCCTCTTGTTGCAAGCGTTCATACAGAGAGCAGTGCTCTCCTTGGTGCCCCATCCACAGGCAGAGTTGGTGCCTGTTCAGATCTGTGTTCCCACTATCCATCCTGTGTGTGCAATGAGTTCTTCTGGTCCATCATCAAACACTTCAGGAGATCCTTGGGCTCGGGGTTCAGCTGCCTGGCTCCTGTTGGAGGTTTGCAGGCTCTGCCCTCTCCAAGGGCCTCTCTCCATGGAGGGCATCCCAGGAATTTCCCTTAACGTGGGTGGGCTCTGGGTCTGACACCCTCTGGAAGGCAGCAAAGCCATGGCTGCACTGTTTCTCCCATTTTCATATCCCTCACACTGAAAGAAAACTTTCCCTTGGCTTCAGTGGAATCACTTCTTATTAACTCTAGTACAAATAAGAGCAGGAGCTGGTCTGCAAGTGTTGAATTATTCATTGTGTCTTCAGCAGGGCTTTCTAAGATACCCAGTATCTTTGATCTATGACATCATTGCTTGTGGAAGCCAAGAGGAGACATTCTACAACTGAAATGTAAATTCCCAGATATGACCTGAAACGTAAATTCCAGTAATATTCCTCCTCCAGGTGATCTCTTATTTCATATAAACCCAGCTTAACAAATATCCACCCCCCCCACTGCAGCCAGCTTTGTGCAATTTAAAAGCAATGATGCACAACTAATTGCTGGTGCATTGTGCTCAGTTATAGCAGCAGTGAATGATTTCCAAAAGTTGATTATCCTTGGATGAATGATTTTCTTACCTCTGGTACATGCAGGGTTTACTTTTGCTGCTGTGATAGACAGCTAACCACATGTTCTGCCTCAGTGGAACATCAGTGTGTGCTGGTGAAATCCATTTCATGCCTTGCAGTGGGTGTGCGCTCTCATGGTTTTTGATACTGATGTTTTATGGTGTACACAATCACCAGGCCACACTTGGAAGAGAGAGGGATAAAATGGAATTTATTACCTCTAAATTTAATCCACAGCCTTCAAAGAGTTTCCAAAACAAACAAACAAACAAACAAACAAACCAAACAAAAAAAAAAACCAACAAAATTATGCACACTGGCAGGAGACAGTGTTACAGTGTTTGTAATACTTTCACTCTTTTCAGTTGTACAACATGCAGAAGACAAACACCACCACATGCATTCTTCATGGCAGGCAGGTAACTTCAGTGGGCTCCTCAGAGGGCTGAAATTACCGTGAGTGTCCAAACCAATGTGACTTCCAATCAACCATCTGTCTGTAGGCTGCTCACAGGGTTATCCACAAGGTGTTCAGAAAATATCAGTTCATACAGAAACTTCAAACTATCTCGCTTAGTTTTGGCAAGTTAACTGAACCTTTTGCACTCCAAGCCACTCACTGATGTGAAGATCAGCCCTCAATGTCCAACCCTCAGTGCTGAAAGAAAGAGGAGGGAAATTATTTAAGAAGTTTAAATGAGTAAAAGCTCAGACTGGTATTTCTGAGATAATTTAATAGGTTGCCCAGAGAATCTGTGCCTGCCCCATCCCTGGAAGTGCCCAAGGCCAGGCTGTACCTTGTGCAGACACCCAGGTATCCAAATGGTGTCATAAAATGGCACCAAGCTTCACTCTTGGTGGGAGTCCATGGGATTCAGCTCCTCCAGTCTCAATGTCTGTAAAGCAAATTAACAAATTGTGCAGAAGTTAGTCCAGGGTGTATTGTTATCCATTAGGGTTGAACCTGCCAAGAGCAGATCCTGATGTGATTACTGAGACAAAAGTATCACTGGAGTTCTGGAGTTCTGCCCAAATTAGGGCTTCAGCACTCAGTACTCGTTCCTTTATGTCGTCAGCAAGCATAACGAGGTTATTTGTTAGTGTTCTCAGCTAAATAGTATCTAACAAGAAATCGTCACATTTGTTTGACAGAACAAAATATATTTTCTTGTGAAATCTGTTCTTCAAAATTCCAAACCCTGTTTACACCCAGGAAATTGCTTCATTTGTAGCAATTTCCTTTTCTTTAATTCCATTTCCAATTCCCATTATGAAACTCCCAGGCATGTAGTATGGCCCAATAAATAGGTGGAGTAGGACCAGAAAGGAGGAAATACCTGCCCTTTTGTACGTTTTACTCCCATTTAGAGAAGGAAAATAAGAGAGACATATACAGAAATTCCAAATGTAAGCAGTTACAATAATTAGCAGCAAGATTAGCGCTTGATTAACACTTTTTTGATTTTTTTCCATATCCCCCTTTGCAGCCAGACATAAGTGGAATATTGTGGCTGACGTACTAAAGCCCTTTCGTGAAAATTCCGGCGCAGATTATGAAGCTACGCCCCGAGCCCTGCTCCCAGCAGAGGTGGGTATCACCATACCCAGCTCACAGGCTGCCAAATGCCCCCGGGAGCTGTGCTCAGCATCAGCCACAGAGCCACGCTGGGTGTGAGGCAGCTGCATCCACCCGTGCTGCTCTCCTTGCCCGCTGCCAGCAGAACCCCCCTGGGCTGGGCTGGGCTGGGGGAGCCACTGCTGGGGCTGGCCTGGGGCTCTGCAGCCCCTGCTCTGGCAGGACCCCGCTGCCAAGCACACCACGGTTCTCCAGGTGAAGGAAGAAAGAGGAAGTTTATTCTCTGACTCTAACATTTATAGTTTTCCAAAAGTGACAGTGGATTGGAGGGTGATGGGGACACCTCGCCAATGACACTGGTCAAACTAGCAGTCTATCAACTTTCTCTTCTTCCATAAAAGAAGACAAAACAATCAGTTATTTACAGAAACTGTCTGGAAAAGTTCACCACAAGAATGTCCATATCAGAAGGCCTAGAAAATCTTAAAAAACTGAAGTGACAGGTGTGGGCACCGCTGCCCTGTGCTCCAGGCACAGCCAGGGCGCTCCCTGCCCTCTGCAGCCCCTGTGTGTGACACCCAGGCAGGGCTGGCCGAGCACTGCCCTCGCCCTGTGCCCCGTGGGGACATTTGTGACCAGGTGGCAGCGAACAGCATTGCTGGGCAGGGAGGAGCAGATGTTTGACATGGGACAGGCCCTGGCAGGGGAGCGTAAGAGCCAGAACAAACAGAAGAAAAAAGGCTGGTATATGTTTTCTTCCTTGATAACAGAACTGACTGAGCAGAGAGGGGAATCAGAATGCCAGGAATGACCTCCCTGAGGCCAGCACTGAAATGCAGCAGCACCACAGCTCACTCTGCCATGCCCTGGTGCTCTCCTTCCCACCCCAGCCGCTCCTGAGCTGCACTCCAGCTTGCCTTGTCCTGGGCAGAGCTCCTGGTGCTGCTGACCAATGCCACCAGCTGCCACGTCCCCGGGAGCTCCAGGGCCACATTTGTGACAAACTGGGTGTGGATCTGCTCAGCTTCCTCCCGAGCAGGGCGATAGGATTGCAAACCCAGCGTGCTGAGAGGCAGCGGGAGCCTCCTCCTCAGGCATCTCCTCCTCCGGGTGTTTCCTTCCCAGCAGCTCCGCTGCCATCAGCGGTGTTTGCCCTGGAGATCTCCCAGCAGCTGCTGCCTGGGGGGCTGAGGTGGCTCCTGCTCCCAGGCACGGATGCACGCAGCCCAGCTCTGCTCAGCCTCACAAACCTGACACAGTGCTTGCTATGGGCCTGGGGAAAAGCGCAAAGCCCAGTTACTCCGGGTGAGAACCTTACAGGGGAGCTGGCAGTTTAGAAATTACCCTTCAACTCACAGTGTTTTACATCGAGTTTTCCTAAATAGACTAAATCCAGCTCCTGCATATAGAAAATGCAAGTGTTCATCCACGCTTCTTGAAATTCACACAATCAGTGTCAAATCCTGGAGAGCTGGGACTAAAATCTCTGGTTTCTGCAGCTGATTTTCATGCAAGGATTGTGCACTGGATTGTGGTGACATTCCAGCTTCACCAGCTGTGCTCCAAGCCCTGCTTCTTTATGTGGGAAATTGAGCAAAACCATGTATTTTACATTGCTTTATGTTCTTGTTTTCCTTTGGGAAGGGAAGGGAAGGGAAGGGAAGGGAAGGGAAGGGAAGGGAAGGGAAGGGAAGGGAAGGGAAAGGCAAAACCCCTACAAAACTCCAAAACCTGAACCATTTTTACTTTGCAAACGCCAAAGAATCCTGATCAGGGTATGAAATAGAGTAGGATTTTAGCATCATTAAGGCTGCAGCCTTCTCTCCCGTGCCCTGCAGAAGGCAGTCCCAGCTTTTCCCCTGCTGCCATTCTGCTCCAGCCTGACAAGTTGTTCTGCCTGGTTAAACCAGTGCTGTGTGTTTCATGAGCAGTGTAAAAGATCCTTATTGCTGTTCTAAAAATACAATGTACTCAACAATCCTAATCCAACAGTGCAAGACAACACAGGTTTCTTTCATTAGAGGATCGTGGTAGGTATTGCTGAATCTAGTTCAAACAATTACCACTGAATTTTATGTCTGCAGGCAGTGTAATAAACTGGAATATAGTTTTCACTCTGATCAGTCACATGAGAAGTATCTCCTTACTGCTGCATCCCCTTAAGCATCCTTATTCACCCATATGTGCATTCTGGCAAGTGTTGCATCCTCCCCACCATTATTTGATGTACAGACCTCAGCCAGGGCTCATTATTTTGGGAGTTAGGCAGCCCCTCCTCAAAGTGCCACTGAGGATGCACCCAAAGCCAGCGGCTGAGCCCAAATTCAGAGCCTGATGGACTGATCAGAGCACTCAGCCCGGAGTGTGGTGATGGGAGCAGCCTTGTTGGTTCTTAATCTTCAAGATTTGGGGGTTTGTTGTTGTTTTGGTTTGGTGTTTTTAAGAATAATTTCATGAGGAATAGAAGGAGATGGTGAAAGGAAAGATTTACCAAACTCTTCACAAAATAGACTCATATTATTGGTCCAAATTAATGTTCTGACATGTTTTTTTTTCTTCTAAACCTTTTTTCTTAGTGCAGGAAATGCAGCATGACCTTGTCACAGATGAAGATTGGGGCCTTTTTTGAAGCCACAACAGTGCTGCATGTTGCAGTTGACCACAGTTTATTTTAAAAAGAGCAGGAGGACAAGGTGAGGCCAAGGAAGTTGTGTTAATGTGAGTCAAAAAATAAGAGGGAAGAAGTCTGCTAAATGAAGAATTTATAGGTTTTCATACTTCCTGAAAAATTAACTTCTTGATGAAGTTTCCTTGCGTTCCTAGATGAGCTCTGCTAGATTTCATTACGTGGGGATCAGTCCAGAACAAACCATGGCCTGGGATTGCAGAGGAAGGTGGGAGGTGATGGGCAGGCTGAGAGAGCAGGGGAAGGCCAGACCTTGCCTGTGGGTGAAAATGTGTCGCTCCATGCCAAGGGGCTGCTGGGGGTCAGCTCTGACTTCTGCCTGGGCAAAAGGAGCTGCAGCTCACAGGGGTGGGAAGGATCTGTTTGTAGACCTCAGGGAGTAGAGGATTATCCTCATTAATTCTATGTGAGAACATAAAAATGAAATAAGGCCAATGAATCATGTAAGAGAAACAAATTTAAAAGCTCAGGCAACTCGAACTGGATGAATTTCTATCGAATGTTGTCCTATGGGCAGTGTGTGCATGTACCAGGTTATCACACGTGCTCCAACGAGCTCCCTCCCCAGTAACGCTGCTCCAGGGGGCAGGTGATAAACAAAGAGTGCAGGCAGGTCCAGAATAGATGTTCCTAATTAGCTTTTTTCTTTTTTTATGTCTGAGCTGTGAAAATTGGCTGCAGCACTCCCTGTGATTACACCTTTGCCTACTACAAATTTTGCTGATGTTTGGTTGAGGGAGAAGCAGCAATTACGCAAGGCACAGGTGCCGTGGGAGCGCTCCAAGGTGTGCTGAGGGAGTAAACAGCCCTGCAGGATCAATTTCCCCGTGTTTCAAAGCAGAGCATGTCTTCTGTAAATCTGCTGATGCTGAAAGATGTGGCTCTTCACATGTCCAAACGTCAGAGCCAAGCAGCCACAGAGAGCTCCAGTGAGGGAGTGACCTCGTTACATTTCTTGAAGGTTGGGCTCCAATGTGTCATGCAAAAGTAAACAAACATCATGTCCTGATATAAAAAGGGCTCAGTGTTCCTCATCAGTGCGAGGTTTCAGGCTGTTGGCAAGGGGAACATGAAGAGTTCTCATTAATGCTTTATCTGTCACAGAAGAGGATGCAGCACGGGGATGGGGAGGGCAGTGATGTTCTCTCTGCTGCTTCTGCCTGCCCTTCTGAAAAGGCAGAGAATGCAGAGGCATTTCAGCTCCACAGGTGCGTTTTAAGTCTTACACTGACTCCATCTACTCCTGTGAAATACTTGCACAGTGAAATATCCCCTCCCACAGAAATTCTCCTCTGCTTTATCATATGTGACCCAAAGAGAACACAAGGAATCCTGCCTTCTCATAGGATTCCAGAATGGTTTTGGTGGGAAGGGACCTAAAGATCCCCTCGTTCCAGCCCCCTGCCATGGGCAGGGACACCTCCCACTTGTCTGTGTCCCCTCAGGAGCTCCTGATCTCCTCCTTGCTAGTGCAGGCTCTGCTGGTTTATCCCTCCCCTCTCAAGCACGTTGCTGTCACACACCTCTCTACATCTTTAGGACTCTCCTGTACTCTGTGCCTGTAAGAATTTCCCCTTCTTGATCATACTATTTTGTGTCTTCTCTCTGGTGTCTAAAATGCTTCAGTCTTCTGTGCAGTGCTGGTTAATGAGTTTAAACTGAATTTAAAATAGCTGAATGTAGCTTCAAGATAAGTAGATATATTTTGTAGGGGAAAAACTAATTGGAGAGACAGTCAGAAAATCCCTCCTAACATTTTCACTCTGAACACTGAAGGATAATTCTGTAACTTGTAACTCGGCCTTGGTTCTGTCTCTGTTAAATTTAGGTCTTTAAAGAGTCTCCAGCACACATTTGCTCCCAAAATTTCACTGGTAGTTTCAGGAAAATTGTACCTCAAGGACACTATGAACTGCAGAATGGCAGATTTCCTTGGGCTGGGGACGATGCAGAGAGAAATCTGCAGCTGGGGGGATGTGCCACAGACAAAGCCCAAACACAGGGAAACCCCAAACACACACCAAGAGACCCACCCCAAAAAATCCCCAAGCAAACTCTCCTCTTCAGATGGAGCTCTTCAGGAGGCTTTCTGTAGGAAACATAGAGTAAAAGGTGTTGTGCAAGCCCAGGGCCTGGCACACAGCTGGCTTGTGCCTCAATGGAATGGGAGAGCTGGGAAGGTGTGGCAAGGCAAGCCTGGGGCAGGCACAGGGGAGGGGAGGATTTCCACTGCAATGGCTGGGAGAGGATGATGTGGCTGCATCTGCAAAGAAATGGTGACTGTATTTACTCACCACCCCAAGCTGGCGTTTGTTTGTGGGGAGGGTGGAAGGTGCTCCCCTTTCTGCTGGCACTGCAAACATGAAAAATCTGAGCTGGGGGGTGAGCTCCACTTGTGGGTGTGGAAGGATATAAACCAGGGGGAAATGGTGAGTTACTCCTTGGTTAACTGTGGAAAGCTCAGGAAAATGAGTGGCTGTTTGTCACTGGACAAACAGAATGTCTCTGGAGGGGAACTGCCATGGGCAGCACAGTCTGACAGCTGCTTTTGGGTGAGGATTCCTTCTATTTGCAATGCTGGATGCAGCACACCTGTGTGTAGGTCTCAGTCAAGTGAATCCTTGCAAATAGGGCTTTGTGGAAAAGAAAGACTCTGGTTTGGCAAATACAGCACAGCTTTCATGAGATACTTCTGATTAATGTGGGTTTGCCATCTCTGCCCCACCATCTGCTACCCAAAAATAGAAAATTTGGAGTGATGCTGCTGCTGCCTCTAAGCTTCCAGTTAGGATTCAGGCTTTAATGGAATAATTACATCACAAACCAGTGAGATCTTGCTCTCAAGCCATTAATGATCATTCCAAAGGTGAAATTTGTAATTTGCAGTTTTCCCTTTCCCTGTGTGGTGCCCTTGCCTCATAGGAGGTGGTCAGCCAAGCTGGGCTCAGGCTGTGCTGGCCATGGCTGGTGTGTGGCCAGCTCCAGGCAGGGCAGGCTGGGAGCTCTGGGCCTCTGCCTGTCAGAATAACCTGTCTGAAAATGGGCTCTGCACCAAAACTGCCCAGGTTTGAAAAGCAGCTCTCCTGTGACTGCTGAGGGTGAGAGGGGAGAATGGGGTCTGGAGTCACCATGGCTCAGGGGAGCCAGGAGGAGATGGTGGTGATGATAATGATGATAACTGTGGTGGTGGTGATGCCACCTGTATTGCAAATCTAGTGCTGAAAATAGTTTGGTTTGTTTTTTCTTTTAAAAGTAAACCACTAAGATCCCATCAAGGGAATTGATTCTGTGTTTTTGTCTCTTCCTCCCCCTCCCCCAGTGTGCACTCCTAATTCTTATGAAAAGTTAAGAGTCACTTTGTGTTTTGTTTTGCTTTTCCTTAAATGGGGATGTTCCATCTCCTCTCTTCTCAAGCCTGATCAAGCCTTCTATTTGATCCCAAATAGCCCAGGTTTTCAGTTTATAGAATTATGAATAAAGGCTTCGTGTGCCATTTAAGATACACGTTCCTCCTCATTCAGAAGTGTTTGGCATTTACCTTTCTTATTTAAACATGTTTAAGCGATTCCATTACTAAATACTGCTGGAGGGAACAGAGAGGGAGAAGAAATTTGGCATCAATCCCAGTGCAATTTGGAGGCGAAGGTCTGAGGATGCTCACTATCCTATAGAATGACAGTAATTAAAATTAATGAAAAATCACTGCATAACACCCACCACTTGACATATTTCCTCAGGTGCTTTTTGCACAAATCTCCAAGAGAGACCTGTGGCTTTGCGGCTTTGAAGTTCCCCTGCCCCTCCTCAGTCTCACCTCAGCTTTCATAAATGCAGATAGATAGCTGAATAAATATTCCAAAAGAAGTTCATTACTTAATACTTTTCTGTCCTAAGTAGCTTAATTTCTGTCTCAAGATGCCTTTGTAAAACTGCATTTGTGCCCAGGTAGAAGGATTAGAATTGGCTCAGCCCAGTGGCAGGGATGCAACTCCTTGGAGAGGCAGCAGGAGGAACAGCAGGGCTGGGGGAAGAATGGAGTGTGAAGGGGAAAAAAGCCCAAACAAAACACAGCAAAGAGCCCCAAAACAAGTAAAAAAAAACCCCAAATCCCACCCCAAAAAAACCAAGCCTCACGAAATATTCTGTGTGAAGATAAATGTGTTTGGTTGGTGAAGAAAAACAGGCTCTTCATACTTCAAAAATTTCTGATTGTTTGTAACTAACAGCACAAGCCTGGTAAGACATGGGACAGGGGGCACACACAAACAGTTATTTCTTGTTGCACTTAAAATCTTTGTGTTGATTCCCTGGTTTCTGTTTGGTGGAAGGATCTCACACTGGGATGCTAAAAGGCAAACTCACAATTCAACAAACTTGGAGGAAGAATCCCACATTTTATGGGTGTTTTTTTTCCAGGTGAAACCAAAAGAACCCTATTAAATTGTCTCTTCCTGTTGCTACCACACAGTGCCCCCTACTCAGGTCTGTGGATTCTCTTTCAGGTGAAGGAAACTTCCTGACTTTTTTTTCCCCCCCTAAAAGCAATTAAGAGAAACAAGAGAAAATTCTGATCTATTTGTGAAAATCTTTTTTTTTTCTTGCTGAGAAGAAGATCAACATCAGCATATCAGGCAGAAGAGTTTCCAGAGTCACTTGGAAGTGACATTAAAAGACTCTTCTGAATCAGCAAAGCACCTAACACAGAAAATCCTCGTGCTCTGCAGCCTCAGTGTTTGGTGAACAGTCAAGATATTTTATTACCCTAAGGAAAGAGACAGAGTTGTTTTTGTCTTGGTACTCCTTATTCTGAGTTACTCTTTGTTTTTTGTCATGTTGCAAATCAGCAGTGAAGAAAACTCACTCAGCAAGCAGTAAAAGCAGCAACAAATGTTTACCCCTTGGGATATGAGCTCTGCGATCCCCACCCAGCCCGAGCAGACACCTCCAGCTCTGCGCGTGCAAGTTCAGCTTGACTTGGAGCACAGGCACCGAGCCAAGCCAGGAATCACACACTCCAGGGCTGGATTTCAGGTTAAAACATTCTCTCTCTAACAGGTTAATAAGTTATCCATGAAGCACCAGAAGCATCAGAACTGCAGTTTGAAATATCTGATATTAAATCTCTAAAATAAACATTGAGAACTAGAGCAAATAAATTGCTCTGTGAAAGAATTGAGTAATATTATGATTTCCCTCTTCCTCACCCCTTGAATATATTGCTTAATCTGTCCTAAGACTGTAATCACCATCCTTAAGAAGGATGTGCGTGTGGATGCCTTTGGGTTCCACAGCCTGTTTTCCTTACAGCAGCAAAGGGGGCCCTTTCTGACTCTATTGCTTGTCAGTGTTTATTAATAATCTGGATTTTGGGCAAGGTTCTTATGCCACATTTGTGAGGATGAATCTTGCTTGGAGAGCAGTCAGTAGGATCCTTGACACTGATTTGATGAAACGTTTAGCTTGGCAAAGCGTCTTTTCTGTGATATGCAATGCAAAAATTGAGTATACCCCATCCAGCACTTCTCCCCCAGATGGCTGAGTTTCAGGTTGGTTCCTCTGTACTTTTTCTGTGATGGTTTCACACTCTGAATTAGAAAAGGTTGGATTGGAAATTCTTCCAGGAGTTGCACTTCTTTGCAAATATGGAGTGTGTGTTATAATTTCTGAGGCTGTGCTATAATGTCTTGGGCTGTGTTATCCTCATCTAGAGAATGGTTATTTATGTAGATGTTTGCTAATGAAATCCTGTTTGTTTCTAAATTGTTACACCTACAGCAGCAGTGGGATCACACCCTCAGACTGTAAAATCTTCAGGGCAGCAACTCCTAGTCTGCACAAAAGTGCAAAAACCACAAAATACACGAATCTGCCTTGCTGAGAGCATCTGTATCACTGGCAAGTGCTTCCAGGAAAAATGGTGAATTCCTTTCTTTCCCAGAACTGTTCAATTCTGCATTTTTTCTTTAGTGAGTTTTGGAATTGAATTTTCAGCATCTATTCTTGTTCGTTAGATTTTGTTTCTTCCTGTCTTGTCCTCTAGCTTTTATGACTACTTATTTATAGGTTTGTTTCTTCCAGGCGGTTAAATTGATCTTTAATTTTATTTCATGACCACAGAGGAAAGCAGCACAAGCTGCAGCAAGTTGGGAGGCAGGCAGGTATTGTGTACACTTTCCTGAGGCTAAACAGACCTGTGCTCCAGTGTCTTGGCTGCTGCAGTGTGCTTTCCTAAGGAAGAGGATGTTGAGGGAGATCTGGGAATTTGTTCTTTTATTGGATTAAATGGAATAAAGATCTGTGGTCGCTGTGCTGTGGGGCTGGAGCGGAGCTCGGGCCTGGTCACCGGGTCAGCCTGGGAGCGCGGCTGTGGGGAGCAGAGAAACCCAAATCCCCTGGGAGAGAACAAATCCTCCCTGTGAGCCAGGGCTGGGCCTCTGGAGCTGCTTTGGGAATCAGGGGAGTTGTGAGGAGCGTCCAGCCCAGGAGCCGAGGTCTCTGTGTGACCTGAGACGTGCCGGAGTCCCCAGAGCAGAGGTGGGAGCAGGGCCTGAGCTGGGAGCACCGGAGCAGGGCTCATGCAGAGCCAGCAGGAGCTGTCTCCACTTGCCAGGCAGCTGTTTCAGAGCTGCAGAGATGCGTCGTGACTTTGCTACTGATCCCAGCACACTGGGGAATAGGATTTGCCACTTTGTTCCTGTGCCTTGAGCAATTGTCATGTTTTCAAAAGAAAATTGCTCTGCTACAGTTCTGATTTCCACCTTTTGAACACTGTTTTTCATCTTCACTTTCTCTTTGCTTTCGTGGGACAGAGGAAATCACCGCCTTGAGGAGAGGCAGCAGTTTCCCCAGAGACAAGGGGGTCAGGGCATTGGCAGGTGACAATCCCTCTGTCCCACTGCTGGGCACTGGGGCCAGTGCCAGCCTGGGGGGCTGAGGGACACAGCCCTGCATTGGAGGGCTCTGGGAACATCCTGGTGCTTGGCTCCAGCCCTTGGCTCTGATGGAAGGCACCTGTACTTCACACACAAAAGATTAACCCCTTGTTCTGCAGAGCAGAGCTCAGGCTGGGCCCAAGGCTGCTGCGCCAGTTTTTATTTAGTTAATACCAGAATGTGCAAAACCACATGCTGAGTACTTCTGTTGGAACCAGAGGTCTTGCTGTTCAGTAAATCCTCCTCAACAGCACTGGTTTTTGGGAGCTGATCTCTCGGCCAGGTATCAGTAAATTGTGAACAGAGCTTCCACTGTACAATAGCACACACAGGAAAACTGAAATGTGGGTGTTTCCTGTGCTGGGACATCCTGCAGGAGTGATACTGTGTGTGCCTGGGGCAGGGAAGGGAGAAGCTCCTGTCACTTCATGTTCTGCTGCCCTTCTGTGGGTTCTGCTGCCCCTCTGTGGGTTCTGCTGCCCTTCTGCGGGTTCTGCGCTGTCCTTCTGTGGGTTCTGCTGCCCTTCTGTGGGTTCTGCTGTCTTTCTGTGGGTTCTGCTGCCCTTCTGTGGGTTCTGCTGTCCCTCTGTGGGTTCTGCTGCCCCTCTGTGGGTTCTGCTGCCCTCCTGTGGGTTCTGCTGCCCTCCTGTGGGTTCTGTGCTGTCCTTCTGTGGGTTCTGCTGCCCGTCTGTGGGTTCCTTTAGGAGGGATTTGCCATCCCAGAAGGACAGTCTGAACTGTGGTGGATGAGCCAAGTGTGGAACTGTGCAGCAAACCTTACAAGAGTAGTGCTAGCAAACCCCTGAAGGAAATGCTGTAAGAGTGACTTAAAACAACTGAAAGAAGGGAAATGTTTCTGTGCACAGCAGGAGCTGCCTTGTGCGACGGGCTGGGACTGCCTGGGGCTGGAAGTGGCGGACACAAGGAGCAGCAGCTGTGTGCAGAGCCAGGGATGGCTCCTTGGCAGCCTCAGGGCCAGCCTGGGGATCTCAGGGATGTGCAGGGATGCTCTGCAGGGAGTGCCTGGGCTCCAGATTTTGTCTGAGTAATGCTTCCCCTTGCCAGAGCTGCAGAGACAGCACTGAGCTGAAGGGAGCGCTGGGCAGGGACTCACAGCTCCTGGCAGGGTGAATGTCTGTGGTTCCCCTGCACAGAGCGAACCTCGGGGGCTGAGGGGCACTGCAGTGCTTTGGGACCTGCCCACAGCCTAAAGGGAGGGTCAGCACTGCCAGACTGGGGCTCCCACTGCGCTGCAGAAGCCACAGCAGCAGGATTGGAGGGCCAGGACACTCCTGCATGGATCTGACCCACAGTGAATTGGTTTGTCAGATACCCCGCAGTGTAACTCCTCAGCTTTGGCAGAAAAAGAATTCAAAAATTTTTCCAGCAAATTGAGTTATTGAGGCTTCAACCAGTTCAGGAGCTCTTCTTTACTTCAGTTTTGAAAGCAGTTTTTGAAAAGGATCTCAGTGGGGTTAAAATGTATGCCAGAGGTAGCTAATAAGCTCCCCCTTTCCCCTTGTCATAGCACCAGGAAAATCATCCAGGGCTGCTTCTACATATAAACCATTTGCCTTCAGTGAAATAACTGCATGCGCAAATTTGGGATTTAATTTCAGTCTTATTTGGTGGTGTTTTCCAGGTTGTGCAGAGTAATGAATTCTGGCATAAATTGTATAAAATACTCTGATAATTTTGTTATTAATGTTGCCCAAGTTAGAGAACTAGCACTTAAATGGTATTGACTTTTTCTTTGTTTGTTTCTTTCTTATCAAGTTTCAAGCATTTTTGAGGGTTTGGCAGGCGTCCATCATCCCTGCAGCTCTGGATGATTTATCACCTTGCTGTGCAGGGCTGAGGTAGCTGTGTGCCAGCTGCCCTGCCTGCTCTCCTGTGGCATTCCCAGCCCTCACTCCAGAGCTGCTGTGCACAGGCATGGCCACACCATGCCTCCCCTGCAGGACACTTCTCTCTGGGAATTTTATTGATCTAAAAACTCTATTTTTAATGAACACGCCCAGGAAATGTGTTTGTAAACAGATTTATCACTATTTTGCTGCCTCCAGAGGAGATAATTGTGGAGTGTTTCCTCCCAGCCCTGTCTGGACCTCCTGATCCCTTCCTTACCCACTTGCAGCTCTCAGCCTGTTCTGTATCATCACTCCATTTTAACACTGTGGCAAATTAGGCCTTTTTTTTTTTCATTAAGCCATAAATTATGGTTTCCTGGATTTGACTTTTGTTTTTAAATTAATATTTCCCCCATCCCTTTCGCCTTTCCAGAAAGTCTTTATCTGGCAGTTCTCCAGTAGAGGTTCTGCCCCAAGTCGAAATCCTGCCTCAGGATTTCCTGGTCTTGCCTCAGCTTACTGCATGTCCAGAGAGTCATTCTGCAAACAAATTAATTTCTCCTTGTCTGGAAATTATAGAGCTCTTTCATTCTGTCCTTCTGCAAAGGAAGTTAGAACAAATCCGTCTGAGGGGCTTTCAGGGCACTGTGCACTGTGCTATCTATGGGTAACAGCCAGGTGCATCTGCAAATAGAACAGGAGCAAGAGAGGCTTGTAAAATTGAGAGAGGAAAAGCAAACTGTTATGGTTAAAATAGTTGTTTGTTCTTCTTGTGTCCATGCATTAAACTAAACAGTTGCCATCACCCACACAGACAGAAATAATCTGCCTTCCCCTGCACCTTGTTTTGGAGAATGCTTTAGAAACTGCTCCCTTTTCTGCCCCCTTCTTTGTGTAGAAATGTTGAAAAGTTACAGCAAGTTTTCCTCCATGCCTCTTCTGCAGGCTTCAGCCAAAATCTCCAGGTTCTGTTGCCTACCAGCCTTGGAGCTTTGGCTTCTTGCCCTACAGATCTTCCACTGCAGATATGAGCAGAGCTGTGGTTTTGTTTGGCTGGAAGTTGAGTTCTTCACAGGGGATTTGGGTGGCTGTGAAGCCAAGTGGCATCACGAGGTTCTGAGCATCCCTGCTCTCCTTTGTCAGCAGATGACAATCTGTCACCAGCTAAAACTCTCAGGCACCCAGGAGAAGAGCAGCAGATGGAGTCAGCTGCCAAGCAAACTGCTCCCTGGCTCTGTGTGAGGCTTTAGAACCACAGAATCATGGGTTCATTAAGGTAGGAAAAGACCTTTACAATCATCAAGTCCAACTGTCAGCCCAGCACTGCTGTGTTCACCTCTCAGCCATTTTGTGAGTTTCTGCCTGAAGAACACACTGTGGGTTTGCTGGGGTTTGGGAAATTCCTTGGGTTTGTTTTTGTCCCAGTCTTGCCCTCTGTGCAAGTGTCCATAAGAGGAGAGTTCAGCCCAGGGGTGGCACTGCAGGGTGGCACTGGCTGTGTCACTCCCTGGGGAGATCACAAGGCTAAAACTGCAGCATGGCAACAAAATCTGATTCTCTTCCTTGTTCTACCAATCCTATGCTCTGTGTAGGGATTTGATCTCTCTGTGGTGAGTAAAATCTTCTCTAACTTGTCTCCCTGTGCCAGGGAAATGGAGCACATGAACAACGTCCACAGGTCCTGCTTGTGGGAGGTGCTGGACATCAGCTCTGGGACAGGGACTGGCTCTTGCTTTGTCCTGCGCTGTGCTGAGGGAATTTTGTACTTCATACATTTTTAACAAGAAAAAAAAAATGCACTAGGTGGGCATGATATGCTGCTAATGCTGCACTCTGTCTATTTTTAGGAAGCTGTTGGCCTGCTCATTCGCAGTTGTTGCAGTTGAGAACAAATATTCTCAGTCAATGCTGAAATAAAAAATGGGAAGGTGCTGGTTCTGCTGTCAGCCGGGCAGGTGCTGCTCTGAAATAGCCCCATTGAAGTTCAGGAGCACATCTGATCAAAGAGGACATCAAAAGCAGCACAATCTATAAAGCAATAGTGCCTGCACGGAAAGCAGGAGAGCTTTATTGAATTCCATCCAATTGTTCTCGGTGTGTTGGTGGCACAAGCAAACTTCACCTCTGGATTTCTGCAAGTGAGGATGAGGGGAATGGAGGGAGGTGGATTAAGTTCTGGTGAAGAGCTGCCTTTGGCATTTCTGATGGAGGTTTTGCTAGAGCAGGGTCGAAGCACACACTGAGATCCCTGCATTGCCCAGGCTCAGGGCTTGGCTGAGGTTGGGGCTGGCAATTCTGCTTGGCTGGCTCATGAAGGCAACTTTACATGTTTGGAGTGCAAGGAGATTAAAATACTGATATAAAGGGGTGAGAGAGGATTGCTTTGGCATTACTGAGGTGTGCACAGTGCTTCTCCCTGAAGCCATGTGTGATGAGTGTGAGTATGGAACCTTTACCTGGTGAGTTTTCTTGCTCTGTCCCTACACCCACTCCTACAGAATTGCCACTGAAAGTGTTCATCTTTCTCACCTTTTGGCTGTTTGCAGAGAGTTGAGTGAATCTCTGAGGTGAAGGAGAACTGCAGATCTGGAACTCGATTGGATCAGGCCACGAGGATGCTTCGGGCAATGTTTTTATCTGTGAAAAGCACACAGTTAAAGAAGAGTTTTTCTGTTTCATCTAAAAGATCAATATTCATTTGACAGTGAGCAGAAGGGGGAGCCAGAAAGGCACAGTGTCAGTGCTCACACTGCATTTGCCATGTGGTGGAACTGGTTCTGTGTCACTGTGCCTGGGTCCAAAAGTCTGATCTGACCCCACTTCCATCATTTTGCTTTCTTTTTTTGACTTTCTCCGTCATCTTCCTGTAATACTAATTCACTTCAGTTCTAATAAAAACATTTGTAAGATAATGGAGGAATCTTGGCTGAGCATTTGTTGTTTTAATTTCCAGTATATTATATTGATTCTCTGAAGATTGCTTGTCTCCCTGAGATAATTTGTGGGTTTGTGGGGTTTTGTTCCTGCGGGGCCTGGGAATCAGGAACATGCAGCAGTACCTGCATTAGTGTCCTTACCAGCCTGGAGTAGGAAAGTTGGAATACTCTGAGTTTGTAATTTTTTCCCTCACAGAGGTAAAAAACTGATTTCCTAGGCTGGGAGATGCATTGGATGAACAGAGCTGTGATTCAGAGGGGGTTTCAAGGTTTTTTCTTTGAGTTTTGGGGGTTCTGCATTTTTTGGTTTTGCTCTCTGTTTTACTTTTTCTTCCTAACCCCTAAAAAAAGCCTAAACAGGAGTTGGGAAAACCCTGCAGATTTCAAATGAAGATGGATGCTCAGTTGGGACTTATTTGGAAAAGTTTTCAGTAGCAGTTCTGCAGAACTTTTCCACTCTTGGAGTTTCAACTTTTGTCTCCCACGTTCCAGTGGAAGATGTCCTTGGGGATGGGGTAGGACACAGGGATATCCTTGGAAAGGGGGTAGGACACAGGGATGTCCTTGGGGATGAGGTAGGACACAGGGATGTCCTTAGAAAGGAGAGGATTCTGCTAAGAAGCCCTTTGAGTTTTGGAAGTTATCAAAGTCATGGTGGAGGTGTGCTGGGTACTTTTTCAGTGGTGTGCCTCAGGTACCCTTCCAGAAGACTATTTCTGTTTTAGATCAAAGAAAAGTGCAGTAGCACACCAGAAATCCTTTCTCAGGCTTTTTCTGTGGTTTGATGTGTTTTTTTCTTCCTCCCCTTCAGTTATTGTGTGGTCAGCCTTGACGGGCTTTTAATGCCCTGCCAAGTTCTCTGGGAGCTGCAGAGACCATCCCTCTAATGGAAATATGATGTAATTATACTTCAGCATCCTCTAAATGGGTCTCTTCTATTACCAGGGTGCTCACATGTCCATGCAGTTGGAAGTTTTGTTCTGTGCATCTGTTTTTAATAAGGATGTGGCCCTAAACTATCACAGAGGGCCAGGAGAGCCAGCTGTCAAAAGCTTCTGGTACCCAGAGCTGGCTGTGATGACTACAAATGTTTTTCATTTGTCTGATTAAATAACTTCTCCAACACAGTGATAATCCCAAGTGCTTGTTTTCACTATTCAGCCGCACTACTAAGTGACCAGAAATGTGAAGAAAAACCAGGGTGGAAACAAAAAAAACCCTTCAGAACTTTAAAAGTTCACCTTTTAACCCATCTTTTCAACACCTGCCTGGAGCAGGGCTTTGGTGGAACAAAGGCTGTGGAGTGATGCCCGTGCTGGGCACTGCGGGCGCTGCTCCCACCTTCCCTGCAGCAAGCCGCTGCTGCCAGGAGAGCCCAAAGCCCTGCAGAGCTGGCTGCCTTTGGAGCTGGGATCTCATGCTGGGGCTCTGCGCTCCCCACAGGCTCTGGGGAACACCTGACACCACAATTGCAGGCAGGGACAGGGAGCTGTGTTTCCATTGGAAGCCGGGCTGCATTTTCCTCGCCTGACCTCATGGAGGCCTTGGGGCAGAGATTGGCTGGGGAGCCCGGCTGGGGTGGGGACTCACCTGGCTTCGGGTGCTTTCTAGGACTGCTTTGTGTTGCTGATGTGCTTGAGCTGCAGTGTTTGGATTTTCAGAACCCAGGGAATCTGTTTTGGGCCTGCTCTTGGTCTGCTTGCCTGGTTCCAAGCCAATTTGCAGCTCAGAACTTGTCTGTGTTTGGAAATGGATTTTAGAACAGACACACGGCCAGTGGACCCAAGTGCCAAAATACAAATCCCAGAATCCCAGAATGGTTTGGGTTGGAAGGGACCTTAAATCCATTTCATTCCAAGCCCCTGCCATGGGCAGGGACACCTCCCACTGTCCCAGGTGCTCCCAGCCCTGTCCAGCCTGGCCTTGGGCACTGCCAGGGATCCAGGGGCAGCCCCAGCTTGCCCAACCTCCCAGGGAAGGATTTCTCCCCAGTATCCCATCCATCCCTGCCCTCTGGCAGTGGGAGCCATTCCCTGTGTCCTGTCCCTCCATCCCTTGTCCCCAGCCCCTCTCCAGCTCTCCTGGAGCCCCTTCAGGCCCTGCCAGGGGTTCTGAGCTCTCCCTGGAGCTTCTCCTCTCCAGATGAGCACCCCAGCTGTCCTTGTGTTGCTGTGAGCAAACAGGAGGTGCACTCTGAGGATGATCCATGTCCTCTCAGGTGTGACCCCACTGCAGGACAGGGAGGGCAGCTGAGGGCTCAAGAGCCCCTCTGGCCGTCCGTGCTCACCTGCAGCAGCCTCGGCTCTGTGTGCTCCAAAATGCCCTGGTCACTCCCTGCCCTGCTGTGTGTGCCCAGAGGAATCTCACTGAGCTCACTGGTGAGCTTCCTTGGACAAAGATCACAGAAAACACAAGTGTCTTAAATGGTAGCTTTGGAAATCATTTAAATGGCAGATAATGATGCTCTTTTTTTACTCTCTGCTTCGCTCTGCAGCAGAGTACTCAGAATAGCTTGGAGTGGATTTGGCCAGTTTGGATTTTTTAGAGTCAATATTTTCAAGAGAGAACTGAAAAGCAAAATAGGTGTGGGATTAAAAGAGAGAGAGAAGAATTGTTTTCATTAACGGAACAACAGATGTCTGACAGCTTTAAAAATAAAAACAATCAATTTCCATCAGTAGTGATTATGGAATAGACCACTCGAACACGACTCCAGGAGACACAGTGAGTAAAGGAGCCCAGCTTGTCCCCTGAGCAGGTCATGGGAAGCTCTGAGGGCACCAAGCTGGGCTCAGGGCTGCTGGGGCTCCTTGGTCCCACAGCTTTGAATTGAAAGTCAAGTTGCAATCACCACGTGTCAAACTCAGGACACTGTCACCTCCAAAGGACTCAGAACAACATTTTTACCTGCAAAGAACTCAGTTCCTCCTGCTCTGGGCAAACCCCAGGGGCAGCTGAGCGCCCAGAGCCCTGGCTGAGTCACCACAGTGACTCACACTTGTGCCCTGGGGGTTTGTTTTCTTTTCGAAGCAGTTTCCTGTATTTTGGTCATATAGGATTGCAATTTAAAGCCCTGGTTGACCTGTTTGGGTATGCAAGTTCAAAGAAATACAGACTTTCAAATGCTAACCGAATGTGTATCACTTCTAGATGCTGTTTCCGTGTCACTTTTCAAATTTTGTGATACCTCAGTAGAAAAAACTCTTAATGATGTGGATTTGCAGTGATTAAAAAAAAAATCCTGAGAATTGTCCCTTGTGATTAAAGAGGCTGTAAATCAAGTGTGTAGGTAACTTTCTGAGCCTTGCTTTGCTTGCTGAGGTCTTTGATGTCCAGGTGCAGATGTTCAGCCTGGTGCCAGGGCAGAGTCAGGCACCCCAGGCCCTGCGTCCCCTCTGTGCCACCAGCTCAGTGCCCTCCCCTGTGCCATCAGCCCAGTGCCCTCCCTGTGCCATCTCCTCAGTGCCCTCCCTGTGCCATCAGCCCAGTGCCCTCCCTGTGCCATCTCCTCAGTGCCCTCCCTGTGCCACCAGCTCAGTGCCCTCCCTGTGCCATCAGCCCAGTGCCCTCCCTGTGCCATCAGCTCAGTGCCTTCCCTGTATCATCATCTCAGTGCCCTCCCTGTATCATCAGCTCAGTGCCCTCCCTGTGCCACCAGCCCAGTGCCCTCCCTGTGCCATCAGCTCAGTGCCCTCCCTGTGCCATCTCCTCAGTGCCCTCCCCTGTGCCACCAGCTCAGTGCCCTCCCTGTGCCATCAGCTCAGTGCCCTCCCTGTGCCATCTCCTCAGTGCCTTCCCTGTGCCCTGGCACTGGGGCTGCTCCCCCCTCCTGGGCCCCTTGCACTGCATTCTCTTTGTGGCTCAGGCTCTGTGGGGCTGCTCTGGCTCTCCTGCAGCTGGGCTTGCCTCCTGAGCTGGGACACTCCTCTGCTCTCAGGCAAGCTCCAAGACCAGCAGTTGTTAAATTGCAGTGGCCTCCATAGCTGAAAAAAATGTCTGAGGCATTTTAATCAAATAAATCAAACTGGCCCAAGTGTCTGTTGTGGCTCATAACAAAATCAGAGGAGCAGAGTAGTGCTGAACACACACATTGTGTTTTGTGCTGCAGCAAAGTGAGACAAATGCCCCGTTCTGTGTCAGCAGGTAATGACATCTCCCACAGAGCAGAGTTCCTGTGTTAATCATATTTGACTTCTCCAACTGCCTCACTTCCTCCTCCCAGCCCAGCAAGCAGCTTGCTGAAATTGTGACAAATGCTCACACACTTCACACAATAAAAATCCTATTCAATCTTTCCCCCATCCACGGTGCCCAGAAGGCTCCCAGTGAATCCTTTGGCTGGGTTTGCAGGCATCCTCCATCCAAGCTTCTTCCTGGAATTCCACCTGAAGCCTCTCTGTGTCCTGTTCACGGGCTTTCCTTTGCACAGGATAATGGATCCTTTAAGCTTTGAAAGTGAGTTGTTGTGGCCTAAAGTAACAAATCAGTTTTGGAATGCATGCTGTCTGTTGTAAATGATTTGGGGGTAATAAATTTTCTGGTACAAAGCAATAGGCAGAGTTTTCATAATGTTGAACAGTTTGGACTTGTCTTGAAGGGAACAATGTCGCGAAAGCAATGTGCTGGTTCCAACTATTTGTTATTATAAAAGACAATTTTTTTTTCCTTAAGGTAGAATCCTCATCAGATTTCATGCTTTGCTGTAACTTGTTTTATTCCTTATGTTAGACAAATAAAAATATTTGAGCATAGTTGTGTATCTGTTACATCTGTTAATGTAAGCTTTTTTTCTTAGGCT
Organism: Geospiza fortis; assembly: GCF_000277835.1. NCBI lineage: Eukaryota > Metazoa > Chordata > Aves > Passeriformes > Thraupidae > Geospiza > Geospiza fortis. The sequence continues at coordinate 873,771 of NW_005054509.1, read as the reverse complement.
GCTTAGGAAAGCTTATACATGCTACCCTTTTTACTAAAGGCCCATGAAAGTGGATTTGATTGCTCCTAGAGCTTTTGATAAGCTACATTTGAACCTGGCTGATTGAAAACTGAGGCCACAGTGCAGAAGCTGTATGTATTACCTTAAATTTAACATGATGGTTTGTCAGCACTCATTCATTCCCTCCTGGAAACGTTCACAGGTGGCAATTTCTAGAGCTCCCCTACAGAAAAATCTGATGAAATAACTGCTCCAGACAGCCCTCAAGTCAGAACTGAGTTTTGGTGAGACTGGATGTGCAGTAACTACCAGGAGACAAGACTCTTGCACTTTTCCATGGCAGCATCTCTCTCGGTTCTGTGCTGTGCAAACCATGAGAAGCTCGGAGTCTTTATTGGGTAGCCAGCTTTAGGGGCTGCAGTGCAGGAAAAATGAACTTTCTTCATTTCCAGCAGCCACAAGACTGAGTGGCTTCACTTTTCTAACTTCTCTAACACTTCTCTTTCCCCAGAGCCCCTTGGTTGCTGCAGTGCCCAGGGTGCCAGCCTGGGGGGACTGGGCTTGCATCTGCCACTGGGTTTGGGCTGGGTGTTCCTGGGCTAAATTGGAACAGTGAAAGAAACTTGTGCATTCAGAATGGATTAAAATCTGCTCAAATGAGACTTTTGGCTGTAGTGATCATTTCGTGGGTGAGTTTCCAGAGCAATCTGAGCTGGGCTGCTTTGGGGCTGGTCATTAATCTGGCTGCAGTTTGTCGTGCAGGGGCTGCATCAGCAGGTTCCTGGCTGAGGAGGGAGCAGAGGAGCTGCTGCTGCAGGGCTGGGGAAGCTCAGGATTCTCTTCCTCAGAAGGATCTGACAATCTTCCCCTCTCCTGTGCACCTGTTCATGGCTGGAGCAGGGCAGAGCAGTCTCTGCCCACACAGGGACCTCTCCCTCCTGCTCAGCTCTGACCCCAGCAGCAGGCAGGAGCAGCAGGGTGAGGCTGCCCAGGGAGGTTGTGCTGCTCCTGTGCCGAAGGCAGGATGGGGCAAAGCCCTCCCTGCCCCTCTCCCTCCTTCCCTCATCCCTGCCCTGGGTCCCCAGGGATGGGTTACACCTTCTCCCTATTTCTGAGAGCTGGGGCTGTGCCTGGCTGCAAAGGGAGGAGAGAGCAAAGCACAAACACCAGGGCTGTCTGAGCCTGCAGGGAGCCAGGGCTGCTGCTGGAGCTCTCTCTGGGCCCACACTTCTGTGTCCTTTGGTCTTTTTTCCTCTCTCACAAACCGGGAGCTCTACGGCCACTCAGGAAATTACCTTACTTATTGATCTTCCTGAGGGCCCAGGGATGTAATTCTGTCTTTATTACATCAGATTTTAGAAGATATTTTTGAACAGTGGCAAAAGCAAAAAAAGCACAGGGGAAAAAAGCTCACCAAAAAAAAAAAAAAAGGCAAAAAAGAAAAAAGCAGCAACAACCTTATGTCTCAGGTTTGTGGGGCTGATGAAACCAGTTTGTGTGCATAGGGAAGAGAGGGAAGATGTTAGCAACTTGTGTACTCTAGGAAATTTATATCAGAAATTTATATCAGAAATCTTAATATTAGATTTATTTATAATCTTCAATTTTCCCTTATTTTAGGTCACAGAGAGAAGTTCAGGGATTATTGTGCAGCTTTTTATTTCCACCACATATTCTCAGAGCTACTTATCTTTCTCATTCCCCTTTGTAGCCTAAAACTTGGCTTGGCAGCTCCTGAGGTTTTCCATGGAATTGCTTAAGGTGTTCCCATAACAGCCTGCACTGATTTCCATACAGCAAATGTTCTCCTCTTTCCCAAAGAACACCCTGGAATGTGTGACTTCCGCAAGCAGCCTCAGCAAAAATGTGCCCTGGATCCACAGTGATCAAATCTGAACCAGCTCAGGCAGATCAATTCTGTTCTAGCATGAGAACACGAGTAATGCTGATTTCTTCATTCCAGTTTATGCTTTGGATTTTCCCCTCAGCTGTCCAGTATCCACTAGTGAGGATTTCAATATATAGGACAAATGTTCATCCATACACAGGCACATGATTTTCCTGGGACAGCTTTGCTAACATGCTCTTAGAAGTAACTATTTGTCATTTAAACTTGATTTGATGAGTTAGAAGTGAGAGCAGCAGTTCATAAAAATGATTTCTTTCTGACTTCCACAAAAACTCAGGCAATTGTTTAATCACATTAAAAAATAAAGGCAGTTAAAACTATATTTTCTTGGGGATTTTGCTTTCAAGACTTATTCCAGGTTTCTTACAGAACATTCTTCTATGTACAGGAACTGAAGTCAAACCTGGCTCCAAAAATGGTGGCACCAAAAAACATGTCATCCTGCAGCAATTAAAATTCACTTTGACAGGACAGAAAATGTTGATGAGGCTCCAAAGAAATGAGAGAACAAGACACAGTGCTGGTGGTGAGTTGAATTTTTATTTTTTCCTGATTAAAGCAGGAGCAAGCACGAGTCCTACATTCCCACCAGGTAAAGGATTCCAGCCCTATTATAATGTGGCTTCAATGTGAGGCTGTCAGATCTGCAGAGTGAGAAAAAGCAGAAGATAGTTTGTCACCCTGGCATTTCTGTTTCCACATTTTCCTTATCACCAAGCAAAGAATGCATTTTTTCATTTACACCTACCTGTACCTTTATGCTGCACAACCAGCCTTTCATGCATTTCACAGGAGTGAGATGTCATGCTAATGATATGTTTCTTTTTCTGCCTTTTGAAGGGCAATTTAAATTGTCTCCCTGATGCTGGATTTGCATTAGTGATGCTGAAACGTGGGCACGTGAGTGCTGTAAATGGATACAGTGGAGGAGTGCAGGTATTTCTTTCCTCAAGATTGGTTTTTTTCCCCTTATTGAAATACAAATTGCCATGTCTGTTTAAAGCTGAAGTGTGGGGTGTTCTTATTAGCACCTCTAGCCTGAAGCTTTTTCATGTTGAAATGAATGTTAAGTGTTACCAGGATTACACATTAGACACCTTAAAAGAATGGGCTGAGGAGCTCATTTCAGCTGTTTTTTGTTCATTCCAGGGTGTATTAACTATGCTCATTTAAAAATCATATTTTCTCATCTTCTGATATTTTGGAGGAGAAATAAGAAAAAGCAGATAAAATTTAGGCCTTGTGTCAGCTTATATCGATTATCCTGCATTTTGATCTTGCATTTCCCCTAAATTGGCTAAATAGTTAAAGAATAAGGGAGCAGGAATGACTACTGCATTGAAGGCCTTCTCTTTTTTCTTTTTATTGATACCATCCCCTGGCTGCAGAAAAGAGACTGTCTGCAAAGAGACATTTGATGTTGACTGGCAGCTCTATAGATCTTTTAAGCCTATGTTCAAGTACTAAGAAAGTTTTTCTCTTCTCAGAACACACAGAGTGCAACTTTAGAAGAGAATATTCTGAAAGTGCATTCAGCATGTGATTTGGTGGCCAGCAGCAGTGCCTGGACTGACTATTTGGTGAAATGCTTCCAAGAAAGCTTTCAAATGTGCGCCAGCTCCATGCATTGCATGGATGTGTCCCCCCCCCCATGCAGGGCAGAGGATGCTGTGGCTGCAGGAGCCCCTAAAAATGCCAGGTTACTTAAAATTTGTGGATGCAGCATATCATCATGACACTGTGATTTAAACAATCTTTGAATAGCAGGGCTCCTTCAGGGGTCTCAGGATTCAGAGCACTGGTGGGGGCTGCTGCTGCCCCAGCTGCATGGGGGGCAGTGAGAGGCTGTGACACAGGAGAGGCTTCCACACTCCCTGTCCTCCCAAATCTGGGGAATCCTCTCACTGGAGAGGAGCTACAAGGGGTACAGGACTGTCACATTGAGGAAAAAGGTTCTCTGGCATGCAAGATCCTAAAACATCTGCTTTCACCCAGAACAGATTTTGGACAAGGGGAAGCAAGGAAAAAAGGAAAGGGGAAAACTCCCTCCTAATACTTGATTTGAAGAGCAAGCCTTGGGTTCAAACCTTGGGCAGAGGTTCAAGTCAGTTCTTTATCTAGACCAGTTCACCTAATCCTGGTTATCAGCCTTCTCCTCTCCTGTAGGCATGAGCTGCTGTATAGCCAAAGGGAAGAAACTTCCCAGTGAAGAAATACCAGGGAACTTGCCTCAGCTAGCTGCAGGAGTTGAAAGAATTTCCCCCTCTAATTCAGATTTCAGACGCTTCTCACTGAAGCGTTTTTGGTTGGAGTTTTTTTGTTTGTTTGTTTTTTGGGCTTTTTTTCTCCTTTATTTATTTATTTAAGAAATCTTATTAATATGCCTCTGTCAGTTTTGATGGGACTCTTTAGTCTTTCAGCTGTGGACCCTCCAGGCTTTCAGCTTTCCCAGTTCCTTGTCTGCCAGCAGGACTGGCCCAGCCTGTGCTGAGCACTCTGTGAATTCTGTGCAAAGACAAGTGCCTTCGAGGTTTTAGTGACCCTGCAATTTACTCCTAGGCTGTGGTAAACTCTCATTTGTATAATTCATGGAAATTACTGAATGAAAAGGGCACTATAGAATATTGTTTCCAGTACAGCAGCCTGCCCTGACTAAAACAATGGGGGTAAAATGAAGCATTTCTAGAAGAACTGGCCATCTGTCCAAACACTGCTCAGCTCCTGTCCGAAGGCTATTTGATGGAATTTGGTGGTGAAGTGTTTGTCTGTGCACCTGTGGTTGCACACAAGGACACTTTTTCTTCCTTAGATAAATATTTATACAGGAGATACTTGCACTTAATACTGCTTGTTTTCCTTTTGCTCTAGTGAAAATATTACTGTTAAAATAGAGCAGGAGAGGAATATCTGCAGCTCCATCTGCTCCTGGAGGCTGAACATGTTTCCCTGATGATTCACTGTGCAGCTCCTGTGACAGCAGCAGTGCAGAGGAGCCCCAGGCCCTGGGTCTCCCTGGGAGGGGCTCGGGGACTGGGCAGCACCAGCATTTTGCCTCTTTCCTTCCTGGGGAGGTCAAGCACAGCAGCCCTGGGCCCTCATCCAGCACTTAAAACCCTTGATGGATCTCAAAGAGCTGGAATTCTTGGATGTCAAACATATTTGAGTCTTGAAAATTCTGTGATGCCACAGCCCTCTGCGTACCTGGGCAGTCAAAGACTGCAGTGGCAGGGCTTGGGTCAGGCTCCTGGATCCTTGCTCCCTCTCACTCCAGCTGAGAGCTGCTGGTAGCAGTTTTACAGAGCCCTGGCTGGTTCTTCCTTCAGTGCTGCCACAGTGGGGAAAATTAGAAGTGAAAAATAAAATTTAAAAAATCTTTATTCCCTTTGGCTCAATTACAGAAACCTTATCAGATTCCTTCTAGGGATAATGGGCTCATCCTTACAGCAGAAGGGTGTAGATGGAGTTTGGTCTGCCTTGTTATGAGAGATGACAACAACAAAGTGAAATTTGCATAAATTTCCGTTCACTGTCTTAAAAATGGATGGCTGAACTAAGAGAAAAAGCTATGCTAGAAGAAACTTAAAATTCTGTGGTCTGGGGTGGTTTTATGCACTTTAGAGAGCTCTGTCTTGTTTTCAGTTTCTCTGTGTGATTTATGAGGTCACAGAACTGCTTTTCTGTATTTGGTGAACTTGGTGATTCTCTGAAAAACTACTGATTGTAATGAAAATAATTTAAGTTCTTTTTATTGTAGTGCAGTGATAATTCTTAGAAATGCAAAATATTACAAAATGCACACCTTACAAAATGCATAATAGATATCCTGGCAATAAAGCAGCCCCTGTTCCATTATAAGGTACCAACGTTAAGTGATTGTTTCCTTTATGCTGCCTGAATTTCTAATTCTTTGTTAGAAACCTGTTTAAGTAAAATCAACAAATGCAGCTTGCTCCAAATATGTAACCTGCTGTTCCCTGGTGCTTGTAAGCAATCCTTAATCTTCTTTTTTCTCTTGCTGTCATCTCCAAGGGCTCTTCCTGCAATGATTAGAAGCCTTCTTCACCTTTGGGAATGGCTCAGAATCACAAACAATATATTCAGATGAAAGGGAAATGCTTGACCAGCCCGTCCTGGCAGCTCTTTGATCTCCTTGGGGCCGGAGCATCTTCCAGCCATCCCCTTGGGAAGGGGAACAAGGGAAACATTGTCCTGGGGGGCACAGAGGTCTGCATACCTCACTGAGGCAGGAAAACACCCATCCCCTCCTGTGTGCTGGGCTGGATGGAAAACTGGGAGTTTTTCAGGAAGAAAAAGAAAACAACAACACGCTGTTAATGAAGTGGCCAGTCAGTCCCAGGCCGTGGTGTGTAGGGCACCCACAGGTGAGTGTGCAGAAGTTCTAGAGATTTCTTTGGCAAGGAAAACATTGGTTTTCTGGAGTGAGACTATCAGAAAAGAGAACAGTCGGAGTTTAACTGGAGGTGGCAACAAACAGCAGAATGATGGGAAGGCTTGAGCACGAGGTGGTGCTTGGCTTTAATTTAGAAACTTGCTGTGTGTGCAAGTTTAGGTTTAGTAAGGAACGGAGAATTGTCATTTGAAGGCACAGCAGAAGCTCCTGGTGGTCAGCCTGCCCAAAATAAAAAGTTCTGATGGTTCAGATGATGCTGAATTCATGCTGTGCCACCCTCTTTGTTCAGTGATTCTGAAGTATTTTCTGGTGGTTTCTATGTTTAAGATGTGTGATGTGCAAGAAGGACATAGACATGATTTCACTTGATAGCTGGTGCCAGCACTAAGATCTGGGGTTTTGTTAAATCCTCCCAAATTTGAAAACCTTCAAATTATTGGACATTAAATTTAAGGCTGATTGATATGGCCAATTTCACAGAGAAAGCTCAGGGTGAGTGGGCAGTAGAACATGAATTCTGGCTCCAGGATCCTCATCTCAAATTCCAGTTTATATTGCTTTAAGACTTGCAGTTATGACAATTTAAAATTACAACAGGCTGAATGCATGAACCAAGCAGACCTGTCAAAGGCATCAGAGGTAATTTGCCATCTTCTTTTTCTGTTGTCTCCTCTGACATGACAAAAAGATAGTTTTGTTCCCTGTACTGACTCTGCAGCTTCTCACTCTTGCCTTGCTCCAAGGGAGGCAGAATTCTTGTTTTCCCCTAAACCTACCCAGCCTTTTGATAGGGGCCCTCTGATTTCTCTACATTGTGAAGTGCTGGTTAAGCTGATAATGAACAAATAAAAAATTAAGTGGAATGAATACATGCTGATAGACAGATAAATCTTTTTCTTGGATTTTTGCATACTTAAGGATCTGGCCTCACTCCCATTCCACTGAGGGCAGATGAGATGCCTGTGAGATTAGTCCCATATTAATGACTACAGAACATTATGTCATTGAGGAGTATAACAAAAGATTGTGTCATATAGGTACTAAAAAAGCCCCAGTT
>NW_005054509.1:860067-866361 GCF_000277835.1 Geospiza fortis | reverse complement strand
CTCGCATCAACAACTTTTTGTGCTCTTTAAACCATTTGCATTACTGAAATGCTGATTGATTTCTGCTGTGTTATTGTCCAGTCTACGACCTGCTGAAAATATCCTGTGATATTGTTTTCCCCCTGCTTCTTTTGAAGCAGTTACAAAATGTAGAGATGAAATAAGATACTGTAAAATGCAATTTCGATGGATTCTGCCTGATCCACAGGTAATGAAAGGGATGCTGTTTGTGGGCTCTGGGGAGATGGAAACGTTTGGGCCCCGTGTCTGGCACAGTTTGTAAGCAATACCCAAAGCATCAAATGCCCAAAGCCAGTCAGGAATGACTCAGGGTGTTCTCCCAGCTCAACGTGCAGCAGCTGTCCTAAAGCCAAGTGGTTTTGTCTGAATGTGTGTGTAAGTTCTTATGTGCACTTAGGCACACAAAGGAGGAGACTGATTTCCAGAAAGGCTTCAGCATACAGTTATATCTGAGATTAGAGCTCATGATGGATGTCCTCAGAATGTCGATATCAGGTTACTCCCTCCATCAATCACAGCGTGCTTGCAACTACTTTCAAAATGAAGGTCGACCAATTAAAATGACAAACAGGGGGTAACAAGTCTTGGAGCTTAAGCTGCCTCAGAGCTGCTGAGGTGAGAGGCACCAGCCCTGGGCTGGGATGCTCCGGGCTGCTCCAGAGCCAGGGCCCTGCTGTGCTGCCCATGAACACCAGCAGGGAACCCGGCTGTGAGCTGGAGCCTGGGGCTCCTCTGCTCAGCCTCAGACCCATGAACTAAACATCACACTGGAGAACTGAGGGGCTCCCATGGTTGCAAACCTTTAGACCACTGTTCCAAACTCTCCAGAATATGTTTTGAAATACTAAGCCATTTAATTTTTGCCATAAATTCTCTAATACTGTTTTACCTCCTTTGTTCATCCAAACAGCTGCTGGCAACTGCCATCATCTCCTGCAAAGTTGATATTAGCAAGAAATAATTGAATTTCTTGTCTTTTACTACATAATTGCAACAAAAAAAAAAAGCTAACCCAACACCCTACCTTAAAGGGAGGGGGAGGGCAAGGAAAGGTGCATAATTGAAGAGACAATCCCTGTCTCACACATGTAGTGACAAGCTTGATGTGATTTTTATTGCAATAATTACTGTATCCTGCTGATCGAGAATAATTATCGTCACCATAGCAACTTTGTATGGAAAGAGGGGGGTGGGACAGAGTGAATGGTTCCTTGAGAGCAGCTTTGACTTGCTCATTTGGGATGTTTCTGTGCCTCTCTTTGGGTCTCGACACATGGATGCAAATCCTCCCCGTTTGTTTTGGCTCCTGCATCCAGCAGGGAAATGGGGGGTGTTGCATCAGCATGAAAGCCCCAGAGTTGTGGCTGCACTTTGATTCAGGTCCTGCTTTGGTGGGAGCTGGGAAGCAGAGCCTGGAGCCCCCAGGCTCAGAGAGCATGATTTCTGCTTTGAAACCCTCTCTCCTCATGATTTCTGGCAAAATTCATTGCTTGTCGATTTATTTTTTTTTCATTTCTTCTTTCAGTAGCATTTCACCTGAGCAGAGGTGATGCTGTTTCAAAGACATCTTTCAGATTCTTTTAAAATGAAAAGTAACATTTTGAGGAATACCAGGTGTCCTGGACATTTGTGAACACACAGAGCAGCCATTTTAATGGTTTGAGTAGATGATGAAAACAACTCATAAAGTGAAGATTATGCTATATGAGTTCATAAAGAGGACTTGTGATATTCCAAAACATCAATATATCTTTACCAAAGTTTCCAAATTCCTCCCACCAAGAGTTAAGGTGGCAGTAGCACAGACCCAGTGCTTTAGAGGAACCAGAAGAACAGATCTAAGGTATGTGGCAAGTTTGCAGCATGGTGCTAAAACTTTCCAGTCCTGAGGGTACAGTCAGTTGGACTTGTTCCCTTTGGCATTGCCAAAATAACTGCTGTGAGGCAGGGCTGAGCTGAGGACAGGGGCTGGCATCCTGAAAATCTGAATTCCAGTATTTTGTCCACGAATTCCAGGTCTCTGATGCTTCCTTGCCACACTGGATGCCGAGCAATTTGGTGGTGGTGGAGAAGGAGTTTTCTCCCTCTTTCCTTCCTCCCTGGAGATTTCCCCTCCCAGTGCCAGATTCACTTGGGGTGGTTGGGATGGTAACTCTTGTGGGTGGGTGAGGAATGGTTTCATCCTGCCAGTCTGCAATGTGGAGGGCCTGTAAGGAATATCTTGGTGAGTTGGTTTGTCACAGGAGCAGGGACATCCCTGTCCCTCAGGGCTGCTGGGGCTGTTCCAGGATGCTGTGTGCAGAGGTGGGGGTGAGAAATGTGCCTGCTGTGCTGAACTGTACTCATGTCCTTGTTTCTTCACTTTCTCAGTCTTCAGAACGGGGTGGTTTGAGGCTCATTTCTACTTTTTGACCTTCTTGAGAGATCAAGTGTTCAGGACTGGTGCAGCAGAGTCTGTAACTCGCAGCCCAGCAGCTGACAAGTGAAGGGAATGTTGTGGAGGGATTTTTGGAAGCAGCAAAGTGCAGTAAGTCTGCAGTAAGAACAGGACAGGTGTTCATGCTCCTTCTTTGCTGCCATGAACCTGACTCCAAGCTCCCAAGCCTTGGAAGACAGAGTATTTTGAGCTGGCCCATTGTGCAGGTATTGACTTTCTGCCTGGATTTGAAAGCCTCTCTGCACACAGGGCCAGGGTTCTCCTCCTGCCTGCCCTGCTCTGTGGCACAGCCTGTGCCTGGCACTGCAGAGCCCCAGCACTCAGGGCTCTGCCCTGCTCTATCCCTGCTCCATCCCTGCTCACGTCCCTGCTCACATCCCTGCTCCGTCCCTGCTCCATCCCTGCTCCGTCCCTGCTCCATCCCTGCTCCGTCCCTGCTCCATCCCTGCTCCGTCCCTGCTCCATCCCTGCTCCGTCCCTGCTCCATCCCTGCTCCGTCCCTGCTCCATCCCTGCTCCGTCCCTGCTCCATCCCTGCTCCGTCCCTGCTCCATCCCTGCTCCGTCCCTGCTCCATCCCTGCTCCGTCCCTGCTCCATCCCTGCTCCGTCCCTGCTCCATCCCTGCTCCGTCCCTGCTCCATCCCTGCTCCGTCCCTGCTCCATCCCTGCTCCGTCCCTGCTCCATCCCTGCTCCGTCCCTGCTCCATCCCTGCTCCGTCCCTGCTCCATCCCTGCTCCGTCCCTGCTCCATCCCTGCTCCGTCCCTGCTCCATCCCTGCTCCGTCCCTGCTCCATCCCTGCTCCGTCCCTGCTCCATCCCTGCTCCGTCCCTGCTCCATCCCTGCTCCGTCCCTGCTCCATCCCTGCTCCGTCCCTGCTCCATCCCTGCTCCGTCCCTGCTCCATCCCTGCTCCGTCCCTGCTCCATCCCTGCTCCGTCCCTGCTCCATCCCTGCTCCGTCCCTGCTCCATCCCTGCTCCGTCCCTGCTCCATCCCTGCTCCGTCCCTGCTCCATCCCTGCTCCGTCCCTGCTCCATCCCTGCTCCGTCCCTGCTCCATCCCTGCTCCGTCCCTGCTCCATCCCTGCTCCGTCCCTGCTCCATCCCTGCTCCGTCCCTGCTCCATCCCTGCTCCGTCCCTGCTCCATCCCTGCTCCGTCCCTGCTCCATCCCTGCTCCGTCCCTGCTCCATCCCTGCTCCGTCCCTGCTCCATCCCTGCTCCGTCCCTGCTCCATCCCTGCTCCGTCCCTGCTCCATCCCTGCTCCGTCCCTGCTCCATCCCTGCTCCGTCCCTGCTCCATCCCTGCTCCGTCCCTGCTCCATCCCTGCTCCGTCCCTGCTCCATCCCTGCTCCGTCCCTGCTCCATCCCTGCTCCGTCCCTGCTCCATCCCTGCTCCATCCCAGCTCACAGCCCTGCTCCATCCCTGCTCCATCCCTGCTCACCTCCCTGCTCCCTCCCTGCTCACATCCCTGCTCACATCCCTGCTCCTCTGCTGCTTTCAGGGAATGGCTCCTTTTCCCATGGACAGAAAGGGAGGGATTGCTGAGGGCTGAGAGCTGGACAGAGCCCCCGAGAGAGACGTCCCCAGGCATGGGAGCATGGTAAAACTCAGATAAAAGGGGCAGAGATTCTGTATCCACCATTTCTCAGCTGATTTTTTTCTCCCTCTAAATTTTCTCCTTGTTCTTCCCTGAGCTCTGGAGAGGCAGCAGTCCAGGGAGTGATGGCAAAATGAAGGCAGCACTCAAATCCAGGAGCCTTTTGGCACCTCGTGTCCACCTGCACTTTCACCACTGCTGCCACCAGCCCAGCTGTGCCCCCAGGGATTGGTCTGCAAGTGCTGGGGCTGGGGCAGACACTCTGAATTCAGGCTCTTGGATCCTTTTCTGGCACTCGGTCCTGTGGCTGAGAAATGACTGCTGTGACTGATTCAAAATTCTCTTGCTCTCAGTGCTTGTTAAAATCCTTCATCTCCCACTCATTTCATTTGCATTGTACTGCTTCCAAGCTGCTGTGTGGCCTTCAGGGCACTTTAAAAGTAGTATTCTAAATCTACAAGTTGCTTCCTCTAAGAGCTGTTTTCCTCTCAAAATAGAAGCATGCATCTACTGGGGAAGGCAAGATGAGCCTGGGATGATTTTTTTCCCTGTTGAGGTCTTATTTGTGTGCAAAGCATCATCCTCTGAAAGCTCTGTAAAACCAAACAAGTACTCCCTTCAGTGTGGACAATGCCCTCAGGCACAGGGGGGGATTGTTGGGGGGTCCTGTGCAGGGCCAGGGGTTGGACTGGATGGAATCACAGGAAGCAAATTCTAGTTTTAGCTACTGTGTGTGACAAATCACTTAAGACTTTGCTTCTGGTTTTTATAAGTGATGTAGTTATGACCTTATACCATTTTGAATCAAAATAATTCATGCTTCTGCACTTTGACTGGTTTTTCTACCTGTTGCTCCAACTACTGGGCACTAAAATGACAGCAAGAAACATTTGCAGAGTGTGACCAAATATCACATAATTAAGCAATTTGACATTGGAATGCAGAAAACAAAATGTAACAGTAAAAGACTGGTCTAGATTTCATCTGCTCAAAGTAATAATAAAGACATCAGCAGGGAAATCAGTCATGCACATATATTATTTGTGTGCACTTAAGTTGGACAGATAGGATAATGGATGTGGTATACACCAGATGTTACATTTCCTGGAAATAGATATGTTAAAGGAGCTCACAAGTGGTTGTCAATGCCCCTTTCATTACCCCATCAGTCTAAATTTATCCAGTTGAAATAAACATCTTAGTTTGTCTGAACTTAGGATTCACCTTTAAATTCTCTGTGCTACTTTTATGTGCACAAAATAATAGTTAAAAACTCTGCCATGCATTGCTATGGTGTTTCTTAAATCCTCTAGCAAATTTAAAAGGTAGGAACTTTCTCACAGGCTCGTTTTAGGACAGGAGCAGCAGCCAGGTGGGCACAGGGAGGTTTAGACACAGCCAAGGCCCACACTTTGGCAATTGTTTGGTCTTGTCCATCACAATATGCAGAAATCACCACCTCAGCAGCAGCACAGCCAGCCCCTGTGTCCCTGCACAGCAGTGGCTGATCCAGACCAGTCAGTTGTGGAAATTCCTACTGAACACACCATAACATTTGGAATTGCTTTTAGAGATATTTTCTTTAAAAGAAGCCAATAACTAGGCTACCTTAAGGGTTAAAAGCACTCTGTAGTGCATGATATGTGATACTTATGTAGTTGCATGGTATGAATGCAATAGTTTACCAAGGCAGTAGTTGGTCATGTTTTTGCAGACTATTTAGAAAAAATCAATGTAGTTGAAGAAGAAAAACTATCAAGGTGCTCATGCCTTCAGCATTCCATGGGAATGGCTGCCCAGCAGCCCAGAGAGCAGAGTGCTGGAAGCACACACTGTGTTTGCACAGGGAACTCTACAAAAAGGTGTGTCTTCAGCTGCGGGGCTGCTTCTTTATGTCATTTATCCTGTGCAGGTTTCAGGCATTCACAACTGCACATGTTTATGGCCCCTGGTGAGTCTTGCCCCCACTGGGCATAGTGGGACCCTGTCATTTATATGGACACGAGGTCTGACCTGTCATTGGAGACCCTTCCAGCCTCCTCTGGGGGAGGGAAGGAATCTGTGCGCCTGTTGAGCTTTGTTTTCAACACCAGGAATCCTTTATTAGAAACGCCAGCCAGGAGGGGCAGCACACTTGGGTTCTGTGACCTTGAGAGCAATGGTGTCCTCAGGTTAGCACTCAATCTGATAAGGAATAGGATGAGGAATAAAGAATAGGATGAGGAGTAGCTGCTGC
>NW_005054509.1:844240-860057 GCF_000277835.1 Geospiza fortis | reverse complement strand
ACTGGACACTGCTCCATGTGTTTGATGTCTGCAGGGCTTTCAGCCCCAGGCCAAGGAAAAGATGCTTCAGCAGTTCTGACTATTGGCAGTGGTGCTCTCAGGGTGTTTGGGATGCTGAGGAGCCCTTCACTGAAATAAGGAATGGGATCTGAATAAAGGAGGAGTCTGAAAAAGGAAGTACATTTGAGCTGGACAGAGCCTTTGGAGTGTGTGGAATGCACTTGTCAGCAGTTATTTTTGTGCCAATAAGTTATCTAACTGTTACTGTTTACATACCAATTTGCTCTGTTATTGAATAATTTCTGTAGTAACCAGGGCAACAGCTCCATCACATGATAAATTAATTACTCCAAAGATACACATCTTCATAAGGAGCTTTGTATCACCAGGTTATGCAGATGCTCGGAAAATTTGGTACATTTCTTGGTTGGGAGAGAGATCCAGTAAATAAACAAAATCATCCCATACTTCAGGCTCAGCCACAACCTGTGTGTGGTATAAGAAATCTTCCCCCTGACTGGACTGGGGCTTGGATCTAGTTTTAAGATCTGCTTAATAAAACCAAGCTCTTGAATTTCTTTTCTGCCTCTTCCATTCATGTAGATCTGAGCAGAAGCCCCCAGGCTGGAGCAGACTTGGCATGGGATGGGCAGAACGAGGTGAGGATTTGTCTTTCAATCCCTTGTAAAGCCCATGGTACAGGAATAGAGGAAAGGCAGGGGGACTGCTGAGCTTTGGCTTTTCATGGTGATTTTTCATGGAACAAGTGCACTCCCATGCCAGGACAACTGAACTTGAGTTACTCAACCTTGAAGCATCTCATTGTGTAGAGGAATGAGGCTTCCAGAGATCCATGGTCAGGAGATTGCAACCTCCTGAAAGTGCTGGAGATTTTAACTGATTCATTTCTACAGCAAAACCCAAAAGTGTGGCATAAATATTTTCCTCCTGTTTTGATGGATTCAGAAAGTAAAGCAAAGCAGAAAACATGGCAGGAGAGCAAAGGCTTAGGTCTAAAGTGACCTGAGGATATTCATGAAGATCAGTGTTTGTAGCTGAAATAAAATGAACCATCAGGGTCCAAGTCAGGGTGGCTGCAGCTGCAGATCTTTGTAGGTCAGGAGATTTAATTTATCTTCAAGATAGCAATAAAGGGTGGATGTAGAACTCTCAGATATCTTGGGAAAGACCTGTCAAAAGAGGTTGTGAGTCTTCATCACTGCAGGGTCTCTCAGCCATGGTGCGCTGTCCTCCTCTGAGCTCTGCTAGCAATGCAGGCTGTGGAGCTGAGTGGAACGATCAGCAGCAGTCTGTGAGTTCTGCCTGTCGAAGGCCTTGCTCTGTCCCTGTCTCTCCTGCTCAGACTCTGGGCTGCACAATGTTCTGTGACCTCTCTGAGTGGGTGCTGTGCAGCTCTGGCTGGGTGTGCAGCCAGATAAAGAACTTGCTGACACACCTGAGATAGGCATCTCCCAGACTGTTAGAACTTGATTTCGGTGTACCAAAGCCAATTAGTTATCTACTTATATTAGAGATAAGCTACTTAATAGATCTGAACTTTTTTTCCCTTTTTGCTACTTGTGATAATTTTGGAAGTTAAAAGCTTTTCTAAAATTAATGTAAGAATTTCATAATGGTTGAAATCAAGGATTTTTGTAGCATGTACAATGCACAGCATGGTGGGATGCTGAAGCTGTTGCATTAGGTTTCTTCACACACAGTAAAATATTCTGTACAAGGGAAGAAAAGGTAGGAAAGGGGAACAAAAAAGCCAAAATTAAGAGGTTAAAGGTCCTTAATTTTATTGAACCTGTGAAGAAATATGTCTTCAAAATCTTCAGAGCAAAAGAGAATGGGGAAGCAACTCTATAATTACTCCAATCAGAAAGTATGCCAACAAAAAAGGAACAATTAGTGATGTTTCCCAGGCAGAAGATATTTCTCCTTACCTGAGTGATCTATTGCAGAGATATGTAATTACGTGCATGTAATAATAGGTTGGGTAACTCTATCCCTGTCAAAAAGGGAAGAAAATCCATCCTATTGATAATTGCGGGTTTCTCTGTGTCTCACTTCTTTCCATCCTCCTTTTCTCCTCATCAGATTCCTTAAACATGCCTGGCTTGGGGCTCACCATACTTTTGCTGGAGTCAGTGGATGTGTTTACATCTTCCACTCCAGCCCAGGATCTGGAGGTGCCTCCAGGTGTGCATCTGCTGCCCTTGGGGTGTCCACAGGGATGGGGGGCTGCTGACCAAACCCTGTCCACTAAACACTGCTGGAACAAGCTCTGTGCCCTGCTGGCTTCTGTTGTCTTACACATTACAACAGTTCTATTATCATTATATGTTGTCTTATATACCAAGAGTTCTTTTATCATTATGGTGCAAGGGTTCCATATCCTCAGAGTTTCATACCTTCCCAATGTTTCTCATAGGCAGCTCTTCCAAGCACTGCCTGTTCCCAACCCTTACAGCAGCCTTCCAAGCCCTCTGACTCCAGTTCCCACCAATCCACTCATTTATACCACTGGTTCTTATTGGCTACAGGTGCTGCCTGTTATCATCCCGCCTGCTCCTAATCTTTAGTAATAGGGCTCAGCTGCAACTCACTGGGGATAAGATTACATTCTACATTACCTTCATTTACCCATACTGTGTCCCCCTACAGCCTCCCACGGCCAGAGGTGTCAGAGGAAGCCCCTCGTGGAGCACGGGCTGGAGCAGTGCCCCAGCTCGCCTGGGCTGTGCTGCCCATCCTGGAGCAGCATCTGCTGGTGCTGCTCCTGGAACATGGATGGACACTGGTGAGGGTGGCTGAGGCTTGTCTGCCTCTTAGCCACGGGGCAGCTGCAGCTCTCCTCAGTCAAGCCAGGTTTGAACTGAATTTCAAGAATTTGAAACTGAAATCTGCAGCTGTTTGCATTGTAAACTGAAAATCTGACTGCTGCTTGAGAGGAACAAAGACCTTCCCTTTGTATTGCTCATAACAGTGGGTTCCTTTCCAAGAAATGATATTTCACTTTTGTTTTATGGGGATGAAATGAAGCTGTCTTCAAATAAATAAATGAAGCAATAAACCACCCATACAATGTCACTTTTAGAGCAGAAGTCAATTTTCACCTTTGCAGCTCCAGGGCTCCTCAGAGGGCCGAGAGCTGCAGCCTCTCCTGGCAGAGCAGGACTGAGCTTCACTTGCCCCCTGTCTCTGCAGCAGGCACAGAGCAAGCCCTGAGTTCCTGCAGAACCTGCTGAGCTGGAGCCAGGGCAGCAGCTGGAGAGGCTCCTGCTGGAGCTGTGCCCACATCCCACATCCCTGGTGCTCCCAGGGCAGCCCTCCTGCAGCCCAGGACCCTGCACTGCCCTCGGTGCTCATGCACAGCTGCTCTGGTTTGCATCTGCCCAGCAGTTTGGACTTGGGTGACCCTGACAGGGCATTTCTGCACAGAGAGCACAGCTATGAGAGACACAGCTTTATCTAGAGGATATTGTTAGCCAATGATGACTTACTTCCCGTTGTAAAGACTAATAACAATATGTAATGAAAGAGATTAGGTATTTTTGATCTTTGCCATTCACCTGGGTTTGTCCCAGTACATTCTTTTCACTGGAAGTGTCATCTGTGAACATGGGCAGTATTTTTCACTTTCCAGAACAAGCAATGAGCAAGTCTGGTGATTATTTAGCGTATTAGCTTTTCCAGAACAAGTCTGGAAAAGCTAATATGGAGTCTTCTAATGCTTATATAAATTTCTTGTAAAAAAAAGGCAGAGCTGTAGTACCTCTAAACCAAAAGCCAGCTTTCCAAAAATGTAAAGAACAAGGGAGGCTTCCAAATCCATACCTTCTTCTGGAAAAGATTATTACCAATACAAGATGTTACAGTGGCTTCAGAAATAAATTACACAAAGAACACAAATTGTATTTGCTTTACAAAGTGACATACAAAAACAGAGATGGGAGTTTTATTCACAAGTTCCTTGCAGTTTGATTCTCCCTGCTCACCTTTACATTAACAGACTCTGAGGATTCCAAAGCCAGGAGCTGTCAGCTGTTTCCAGGAGGGTTTTTAGACCTCTTGTTACATGACCCAGTCGCAGGGATTTTCCTCTGAGCGGGGCTGCCTTCCCAGAGAAGTACATCCTTCTGTAGGGCATCTTAAAAAGCATGATTTCAGATAAGCACAGCAGTGGAGACTCAGCTGGATCCTAATATCCAGTAGTACAGATCTTTGCTGCCTGAAAGCAGTTCTTGGCTCCCTAAATTTGTTCAAATAAGTAAGCATCATCTTTCAGAAAATTACCTACAGAATTCAATATAGATTATTAGAAGACAGATCATATAAACAATATAATAGTGTACCTTTCATCCCTATAATCTTTGTCCCTCCGGTGTTTTTAGATAACTGAGTCAAAATGGCCATAACCTGACTGGAATCTTTTTGGAGAGAGCCAGGATCTTTGTTCCTGGAGCTATTTCTGCCTCTTTTCCTTTTGTCACTAACAAAAAAGTAAGCCAAGAATTTTATTCTTCTGAATTCCCAAACTTCTTGCTGTGAATGCAGTTCCTTCCATTACTACCAAGATACCAATCTACACTTGCTCTGCTACTGTCAGCAGTGGCTCCCATCCCTGCAGCCTGCAGAGAGGAGACTTTGCCATCTCTCTTCACAATTCAGACTTTGTTTCTCCCAGCAGGGAGATGGCTCATTCCAAGGTGCTGCACTTTCAGGTGTGTTCACTTTCCCGGAGAGTTTTTGCCTCCTGACAAAACCACTCAGATGGTGATTCTGTGGAAAGCTCAGCCCCACCTCGTGACTTTCTGGGTACATCCACGCATTTAACTCACAGAGCAATGAGCCCATTTTGCCCTCTAACCTCGAGGTTACAGTTACAAGGTTAATTCCAGAGTTGTTCTTGACTTGGAAGGTCTTGCACTGACTGTGTCTCCTAGGGGTTGACAGTGAAATTCTGGGAGTGGTATTTGGCAATGCAGACAGCATCAATGGGGGCTGAAAGATCCAGCATGCGTGGAGGAAGAATAAATTGATTACATCTCACTCAAGTGCAGATTGAACTGTCTGTCAGCTTCTAGTTACTGTTTGCTCTGTACTGCCTTTTGATTTTTTCCTGTTTTGATATAAAAGCCATATTACATGCAGGAAATAATGCCGAGGTATTTATAGGGAAGATGTTTTGATAAGAATCCAGTCAAGAGTTTCTGTCATCCTTTACTTCAGCTTTTAAGCCCTCAGAGTACAGTGCTCCGAATAAAACATGCTGTGGTGAAGTTCTCTTCTGACAAACCATGCTAAGGCTTGGTTAATTGTTACACAATAAAGAAATCTTTAAAAACCCACAGGACAAGCTATCATCTTGGAGTCCTGGGGAAACACTTTTCAATGCCCCTCTGGAGGAAGGTGTTTTTAATCTGTTTTCACATCTGATGGACAGGCAGGAACTGAGCTGGTATCAATGTTCCCCAGAGAGGCTGTGCCTTCCCCATCCCTGGCAGTGCCCAAGGCCAGGCTGGACAGGGCTGGGAGCACCTGGGACAGTGGAAGGTGTCCCTGCCATGGCAGAGGTGGCACTGGATGAGTTTTAAAGTCCCTCCAACCTAATGCACTCCAGGATTCTGTGACTCCCTGTATAATGGAGCCCATGCATCCAATCTCAGGATGGCAGGAAGAAAAGCAAATTCCAGCTGAATCAGACACTTCATGCCCAGCTATTTGTCCTGTAAAGTGTCCATGTTCACTGAAAATTTCTAGGGAGAAAAAGAGGAGAAAAATGCCAGCTTTACAGATAGACAATTAATGCAGTGGGCATTAACCCTTTGGGAGCCAGAGCTGGGTCGCAAAGTAAAGCACGAAGCTGGTTTGGTAGGAACCAACTGTCCCATGGAATCAGAGGATGTTTTTGGGGTTCCAGTAACAGAAGAAAAGCGAAGCTGGTGAAGGGTCTGGAGAGTCAGTCATGTGAGGAGCAGCTGAGGGAGCTGGGGTTGTCCAGTCTGGAGGAAAGGAGGCTCAGGGGGGATCTTCTCACTCTCTCCAACTCCTTGGCAGAAGGGTGCAGGTCTCAAACTGCACAAGGAGAGGTATAGGTTGGACATCAGGAGGAATTTCTCAGTGGAAAGCATTGTCAGGCATTGGACAGAGCTGCCCAGGGCAGTGGTGGAGTCTCCATCCCTGGAGGCGTCCAAGGACACGCTGGATGTGGCACTCAGTGCTCTGGGCTGGGCAATCAGGTGGGGTCAGGCACAGGATGGACTTGGTGATCTTGGAGTCCTTTTCCAGCATTAATGATTCTGGGATTCTGTGGAATCTTAAGTCTTCCCACAGAGGGGAAAGATCAGGAGCCTCCCACTGCCCTTGCTGCCCCAAGATTTCTTAAAGGTTGGATTTCCTATGAAGTGAACATATCCTAGGTCCTCTGCCACCACCCAAACCCAACACCAAAGAGGGTAACTGCACGTGAAACACTCAGTGCTGGGGAGCTGCAGGTGCTCAGGAGTCAGGTTGGAAGTTTTGTCATTGCCAAACTCTTGTTTACACAGAAAAAGAAAATAAACAAAGAAATATTTGTTTGAATTCAAACTGAACCTCTGAAACAATTAAGTGGAGCTGAGCAAATTCATAAAACAAAGACTAATGACACGTCCCCCACACTGCTTGGCTGTGTGCCCCCATTGACTGACTGGTAGAAAGCTACAGGCGTTAAGTTGGTATTTTTCATTACTTGTGATGAAATATGAGGATTTCTTACCATTCCCTCTGCCTTATTCTTGTAACTAAAGCCACCCATTCGTTACAAGAAGTCATTATTTATTTGTGTGCAGGAAAGAATCCAGGCTACTTCACAAATTCCGGCGCTCCCTCAGTAGCCTGGTTGCTGTTGCCATTCACCTTTTCCATGTGTGCCCCTGAAGTTTGTCTGAGTCCAACAGGAAAGGCCAACCCTGCAACAATGCACTTGTAGGCAAGAGGAAAATCCCAGCTTTGTTTGCAGCAAGTGTTTCATGATTGTTTCTCAGTGTTTTTCTGCCCTGTGTGAACCAAATGGGGGTTATGTGCATGCACCAGTTGGGTTTTAGCAAAGTCTTTCTAGTGTCCACCTTAAATTTTATTCAGAATAACAAGAAGAATGAAGTTGTGGATATAACCCCGAAGGCAACTACATGTGAAGTCATTTATCACCAAAAAAAATGTGAGGAATGTTGAAAATAAAGTAAACGTTCATAGTCATATTTTCATTTTTTTAACCTGTAGTGCTAAAGGCATTTCTCTTTGTTCTCTAAGCATTTTCCTTTCTTTTTATTCTTTATTTGTTTGATGCAAGACATTATAATGTATCAAAAAGCAACTTGAAACTATTCCTCTAAATGTAAGAAATGTGTAAACTGAAGAATAGAAAGAACCATCCATCTTCCTGTTTTCCTCTCACCTTCCCCCAGCCAGAGGTTTAGTTGCTGCCTTGTGATACATCAAAAACAAGCTCTGGTGCCAAGGTCTGAATTGCCAGAGCCACTCTGGTTACCTGTCATGGCACAAATGCCCTTGAAGTAGTCAAAGCCAGGGCCACGATGGGACACAGGGGTAACTTCTCTCAGATACAGGGACAGCAGCCTGGCACCTGCAGCTGGCAGCCAGCTCAGCAGTCTGGAGGGGTTCTTGTAGTTTGTGGTTTTTTTTTTAATTAGTATTATTATTATCATCACAAATGATGGTAGAATCCGTGCAGGGCAAGGAGGGGTCTGGGGTGTTTTTTGTGTGGTCCCACTTGCACGAATGGCTGCAGTGAGGGGCTGATTGCCAGCGTGGGCTGTACTCTCCCGGAGTGTGCGTGCCTGGGTGTGCTCCCTCACCTCCCAGCGCAACAATTCCCCTCCTTCAGCCTCTCAAACCCTCCCAGCTGGCTGGGAAGAGCCCCATCTGAGCGTTGTGTCCAGAGCTGCCAGGCGTGCTCTCAGCTGTGTGCAGAGGTGGAGGGATGCCCGGGAAGGTGGTGTGAGATGCGGCTGAGTGCAGCCTGCGGGAGAGGAGGGGGCAGAGCTGGGACACTCCGTGCTCTGGTGTGCGATGAGTGTGCAGGGGGCACGGAGCTGCTCTCCAGAAGCTGTGGCTCTCCCAGCCAGGCACATGGTTTTAAAGTGGAGCTGCTGTCGTGTGCACCCTGGTGTGGAAAGATCCCACAGCCCGGGGCTCTATCTGGAGAACAGAAAATTGGTTGTGCAGCCGTGAAGTTGGAATTACAAATCAGAAAGCCTCGGGATTAAGATTCCGAAGGAGTAGAGTTTAATTACAACAAGCTCTCTCAAGCATTACTGCAGCACTTGCAGCAGTGTACACAACACTAATCTGTGCTAACAGCCTGCCCTACAAGTTGTTCTGCCATTTGGCAATTCGGGGTTGGAAACGTGCTCTGCTGCCTGGGCTGGCTCTTGGGGAGCCAGCAGAGACCCAGCTCTGGGGGCTCAGCTTTTAACCACTGTGGGGATGGAGCAGGAGCAGGAGGTGCTGGAAAAGCCTGGAATTGCTCACGCCCAGGATGGCTCTGGAGTGTGCAAAAGCAGTAGCTGGAGAGCTGGTGGCTTAGGGCAAGCTCCAGCTGACTGTGTTCCAAGTCAAACACAATAAGCTGTAAACCCAATGGAATGTGAAAGAAATTCATACCTTAGTGAACCGTAAACAGAATCACGGGTGATAAAATTTAATCAAAATGTAACATTGCCTTCGGGATTCAGATCCAGTGTCTTTTGATGATTAGCAGGATTATCAAATGTAGATGCTCTTTTGAATACCATAATGTTGTAACGTTGCACTCTATGGAACATCAATGCCAGAAATAATTTAACACCTGCACATAAATCATTTTGCAATTATCTTTTGGGAATTATTTTATCTTAATCTTTTTATTTTGTTCCAAATAAAATTAGAGAGGAACACTGAAAGATGACACTAGGTGAAGCAGAGGAAGGATAGGAGCACTGTCAGGTTATATAAACTAAGCTAAATGTCTGTTTTCTATTATTTAATTTTTAGATTGACATGCAGCTTTGGCTAAGGACTGTAAAACAGAATTGGTTTGTGTGTATGTACATATAGTTAATTAAATGAAGGTTTAACTCAGCAAGATTGAAAATATATGTACTGTGCTCTTTAGCATTCACAACAGGGATATTAAGGCTGGAAAACCTTGAGCCTGTTGATCCTCCTTTCCCTAAAGCAAAACAGCCACCTAAGTTTGGGACTTAGAAGATTATCAGTCAGAAGTTACAAAGACTATTCTCTGATCAGAGAACAGAAAAGAGACAAAGTTAATTCTTCCTCACCTTGGGGGGGGCTGGGGGTACAAACCCCTGTGCAGCCAGAGAGGAAAACTGCCCCAGGTAACTCCCAAAGTGGTGGTGGGTGGGTCAGTGGTGTTAATGGAAACTGGGGCTAAATCCCATCAATCCTTTAAAAGCTGAACCCCCCATGCTGGGAGGACGTAATGATGGGCTGTGTCTGCAGAACAAAATAAGTCAGAAATAAATTATTACATTTGGGTGCACTTGGATTGTGTTCCAGCATCTGACCAGCTTTGTCTCAGCAGTGTTTTGAAAGGGAATTCTTGAAACCCTATTGCCAACAGCTTTGCTTTCTGCTCTGAGTCATCACCGGGGAGTAAAATCTCCAGCGTGTAATAGTGACAGTAATGATAAGCAAGCAAACTGTGACAGCAACAATGTAGATGTCACTTTATATTCAGCCGAAAGAATGACAAAATGCCTCACTCAGAGTGTCAGTAACCAGTGGGCCAAACTCTGCCCCAACAGATCTTCGTTTGAGCTCCTGCAAACACACGAAATACCAGCAACTGGCTTTTATTTTTGTACAAATCATCGTAATTTTCTGTACCTGTTTGTCATAGGAAAGTTTTCCCCTGTGCGCAGGGGGGAATGTGAGCAGGCTGTGCAAAGCTCACCTTCCTATCTTGCCAGCAGGAGCTAAAAACTGAGCCCTGGGGATTCCCTTGAAAAAGAAAAAGAATAAAATTCACTATTTACTAACTTTCAAACAGTGGAAGGGTGAAGTTAAACAAGTAACTCAGGAAATGCTGTGAGCTCTTTGGATGGGAGTTCCCTATGGAGGTGACAAGGAATAGCACAGCCTTTATCCTGGGACTGTGCTCCTGGTCAAAATTCAACCAAAGAAATTTGCAAAGGTGGAAATAACTGTGCCATTTTAGTGTGATTCAAGGATTTATTATGTTATATTTTCTTCCTAGTGTACTTCCATACCTGTGTGTTCCTTCCAGCTCAGGACATGCTATGGTTCTGTGATTCATGCAAATGTCTCAGTCTTGTCTGGGAAGAATTCAATATTTCTGCCCAGGAGAAAACCTTACATTGAGACATTCCAGTAGGTCTGAGCTTGGAGGAAGAGGTTTTTGAAAGTGAAAAGGAAGGAAAGTTTTGGTGTAAACATTTTCCATGCTGGACAATGTTGCGTTAGAAAACAAACACTTCACTTTTTCTGATGGATCTGCACAGAGGATGAAGCCACACACTAAGCAACCAAATTTTCAAAAATAAAGAAGACTCTGTTAAATAAAGATAAGCAATGCAGTGGACTATAAAAAAAGATTTTGGTGTTTTGGTTTTGCTTGTTGGGCTTTTATGTATATTTCTTTAAAGTTGTAATAATACATGTGCACTGGAGTGCTGTTAAAAATGTTGGCATCCTTTATCTTAATTTCTGATTGATTTTATAATCAAGTGAGCTTAAATAATATTCCCTTTATTGAATTATTATGCAATTATTAGCAATTATTTTGTCATTTGCTCACCAGTACTGAGCAGGTTTCAGCTGCTTGGCTTTGCAGTAATCACTTTCAAGTCTATTCAGATACAAACATTGATGCTCCTACATCTTCAAACCTGGAGAAAGGTTAAAAAGAATAAAGATAGGGTGATCTCCTTATATAGAGAATTGAGTGTAGCCCTAGTTTCCTTTAAAGTTCTTTGCCTTCACTGTATAACACAACATATGGGGCAGTAAAATTCAGTGTGAGAAAGGGGAAGAATGTTTTAATAAGGCTCATCATAGTGATTGTCTCTGATCAATTCTAGATTTTAAGATGAAGAATGTAACATGAACCCAACTACTATTAACATAAGTTATGCAAACCTCTGAGCATGGATGGAATCATTATGCCACACTCACTATAAAGTAAGAGCACAGAAAAGCCTTTGTAATTTGAAATGGAAATTAAACCAAGTGAAAGATGCTCCATACCCATGGGATTTCTTCACAGTATCAGTGCAGGAATTAAAAGGTTGCTTCAATTTTTTATGTATCTCGCTAATTTACTATCACAATGTCTGCACTGAAATTCCAGAATGGGCTTCACTGTCCAGATTTGATTTGCCCCACCATCGTTTACATTCCCACATAATCTGAGAGGCACTGCAGGGTGGAAAAATGGTGGTGAACATTGGAAGGATCTGACTGAGCTCTGAAACATCTCTGAACAGTCCTTGAGGAGAACAGTGAAGGGACTTAAGAATAGAACTCTGCTATCAGCTTGAGTGCCTGCATCAGAGTGGTAGGTCAGCTGTGGTCACTTCTGGAAGGGCTCAGGAAAGTTTAGGGTGCTTTGGGTTTTGTTGGAAGTGATCAGAAGTCACTCTAAAGCTTTCCATGGAGATGATGTTCCTGTAGCTGTGATCTCTCATTAAAATCAGCAGGTAGGGAGGCTGTGGGGCTGTTGTTTGTGATGTTGTTCCTCCAGGATGGATATTTCAGTGGGTTTATGCCCACAGTGATGCTCCTGACACACATATCAATGTTCAGAGCTGGTGGAAGTTTCTCAGCACTTGTTTGGATTTCATCGACTGTAACATTCTATTCTAACCAGAATAGCATAAATTATTCTTATGTAACAGATGGGACTGCAGGCCTGGGAATATCCCTGAGTGTCATTGTTGGAATGCTGAACAAGGAGGACACTCAGACAGGCAGAGCAGAGCTGGCTGTGCCGCCCTGGGGTGCGTGGCTGCTCAGTGAGCCCTGCTCTGTGGAACAGCCCAGTTTGCTCTCCCTGTGCTCCCTGCAGCGTGCCAGAGCCAGCAGGGCTGCTCTCCACATACCAGCCCTCCCAGAGATGTGCCTGGGCAGCGCTGGAGTGTGTTTGTTCTGATTTAGCAACTATGTGAGGCAGCAGCAGAGCCCTGGAGAGCTCTACAGGGCTGGAGGGCTGGACAGAGAGGAGATGTGTGACCTGAGATTCACAGGTCACCTGTGCACCATCCTGACACGGGATGTCTTTGCAGACTCCCTAGAAAACCCACTGGGGTCCACCAGAGAGGAGGGATGTGTTCTGGGGCTGGTGCTCTGCCCCCCTGGACAGCTGCCCAAATAGTTCCCTGCTTTATTAACAGACAGTGTCATTTGTCAATTCATCCCACAGCCTCCAGCCCAGGAATTTTGAGGGGATGCAGAAGGGAGAAGTGAAAAGATCATGTAAAAAAATCCCTGCATGAATTGAAAGCTTTAACACTAATAACGACCTTGTCCCTGTGATATCTGGTACCTAATCAAAGTTCTGTCAGAGTGCACACAGGCCAGGACTGGGAGCTATAAAATCTCTCTCTCTGGGCTTTGGATTTTCACATGCATTTGGTTTGAGGCAAGTGGGTACATGAACAGAACCACAGAAAGTTGTATTTAGTAGTCAGGATACGTTAGGCTCTTGAATCATTAACACTAAAGACATTTTGAAGTGTTAGTTTCCAACTTAAGGAAAGGTTTAAGTAAATTGCATGTAAAATTTTCCCATGTTTATTCTACAGTGAAGTGTTGCCTCACTTGACTGTAAAAATGCACTTCTTGAAACAGAATGCCAAACTGAGCTGGTCTCATTTATCATATCTCTGAAAGTGAGTGGCATTTCTTTCTCTCTCTTTTCCTGGGAGAAGCAGAAGGAAAAGCCCTGACTGCAGGTTAAACAGTGTGCACCCTCTAACTGCTGCACCAAATTGTGCTTAATGCATTTACTTTGAATCCAAAGCCTGGAGGTTTAACTCTGTGTGCCTTGAAATGAATGTACACTCTGGTGATGAAGAAGGCATTTGCCTTCAGGTTGGGAAAAACTGGAGCTCACGTCATCTCGGCATGATTAGAGCAGGAGTGTACTGCTGACCTGGGGCGTGCAGCAACAGGCAGCAGGCACAGCACAGCCAGCTCCCTCTCTGCCTCTGGAGAACGGGGCTGCAGCAAGGTGAAAATCCCTCCAACAAGAATAATAAATATCATCATCGTTAAGAAACCAAGGGATAAAAACATTTGGGAGTGTCATTGCAGTGCTTACAGTGCTCAGAGTATGGGGTGTGTGCAGGGGCATAGAAATAAATTGTATTTAATCAATATAAAATTAAAGGTCTCTCTTAGGAGTGAGGCTTCGTTTAAGGGAATTATACCACTCTTACAGGCTTGCAGAGTTTGCACTTCAGTTAAGCTGTGTAAGTGTGAAGAATCAGGTTATAAACTACAGAAACTCTATCCTAGTATCAATTATTAAAGTCACTCAGTAGTGTTAGCACCTTGGCCCTATGCCTGGCCAGGCTAATTATCAAAGTAATAACACTGTGATATTTCCACAGTAAGACTGAATCCCTGTAATAATCTCTAGACCTGATTCCACATTGATATACTACTCATCCATGTTCTGTTCCCTCCCCTTGCTTTCCTTCACAGTAGTTTCTAGAAGGACTCCCCATCCCTGGCAGTGCCCAAGGCCAGGTTGGACAGAGCTTGGAGCACCCTGGGACAGTGGAAGGCATCCCTGCCCATGGATGGGTTTTAAGGTCCCTCCAACCCAACCCATTCAGGGATTTATAATAAATATTTGCACTTGTGGATTGCCTAGTTAGAGTTTGCAAAGGCACAAGTGGGCTGAGGTTAATTAATAGTAATTGAATATGACCTCAAACTCAAGTCTTCAATACATTTGAAGAGATGGAAAGGGAGTAATGAATCTTCTGTGAGGAATAATATCACAAACAAGGTGGATCCTGAAGTTTGAGACTTCAAAAATTCCCTGCAGAGGGAATCTTTGAATTGTAGCAAATAAGGCATTATTTAGAGAAAAACACAAGATTAGCTGTGCACTGCTTCAGTAGTAATTGTGGGGAAAAATACCTAACTGGAAGTTCTGGGGTTAATTTCCTTGGAGAATGCATTTATAAATCAAACTGTGGACAATGTAGTCATTAAAATCTGTCTCACCTGTCTTTCCTTGTTGCCCAGCTGGCCGTGTGCAGCTCCAGGGGGAGGTGCTGGGATTACACCTTTGGATGGGTGCTGGATGCAGCGAGCTCTGGGAGAGAGCATCTGCCAGCTCCAGAGCTCTTCAAATGTCAGCTGGCTCTTATCTGGCTGGGCTTCAGGCACTCGTGCTTCCAGGGTGTATTTATTTCCAAATCAGGTTTTTGCCCTCTGTTTTGAGGTTCTATCCTTTAGAATTCCTGAACTCTTTCCAAAAATGTCAGCCCCGCCCCAGACCTCTCTTGCAGGCAGGTCTGCCCGTCCTGCAGGAAGGCTTGTGCAGCCTCTGTGAGCCAGGAGTGCCTTTGGTTTGCCCTGCCTGTGCTGTGGGGCTGCACTGCTGCTCTCCAGCTCAGGGCTTCCCTGGCTGTCCCAGCCTGGTGGCCCCTGCAGGGCCTCGCTCTGCACAGACAGGGGACACTCACTGTTCTGCAGGTGCAGTAGATTGTCTAAGTTTATATTAAGTGCTGCCTTTGAGGGTTGCCTGAGCTCTTCACTCTGTTTCCAATAAACCAGTGTATCTCTCCCAAATCCTGACCCTTCCTGGTGCTCAGCTCTCTGCGGCTGCAGCTCTCTGGCAGAGGAGCTGTGTCTGGTTTTGGGTTTGGTTCAGTAGGATACGCTCAGTTCCAGCTCTTACCAGCTGGAGGAAACCTTTGATGAGAGCTGTGGACAGCTAACTTCGGTTAGACATGCAAAAATAGGAATGTGCTTCTGCTTGGCTTTCACCGGACTGGAGAATGAGTGCTGTACATCAAAAGAGCAGACCAATACCTTTAATAAGCTCCAACAAAGGTATAAAATTCACGTTTTCTTCTGCTAATAAGAAATACTCAATGCAGAGATTTATCTTTCATACTTTTCTTACTTTTATAACTTATCAAAAATTCTTTAAAGTGCTCCCTATTATTTTTCTTTCAGTTTAGCCTCCTTCATGCAGTGATTATTGCTGGTCCCACGGGATGGAGCAGCATCCTGTGGCACAGACACCCTGCTGAAGGACCACAATTCCTGGTGCATATTTCCACCAACATAGGGCATGGAAATGATGACAACTATCTGTAAAATTTGGGTTGGAAATAAGTCCCAGAAATGCGGAAGCCTTCTATTACCTTGACCAGTAAAAGTACACCATGGAGAAGCTGAGGTGTAAATGCTGTTCCTGTAAAACAGTCTTGTGCATTTCTGCAGTTTTTGTGGGCTGTACGGGTTAATGGCAGATCTCTGTCTTCTGGGTTAGAAACCATAAATGAACTGCAGAGTGATGGGGAGAAGGTGGGTTTTGGTGGCCTCTCCCCGATTCCACAGAGATAACCCAAAGTGCCTGCAGAAAATGATGCTCTGCCCCCACTTCAGACAAATACAAAGAATTTCCAGCAGGGGGCACGCAAAGGGTACGGTTTCCCAGGGCTTTTGCCTCGGTGGGGTTTTCCCTCGGCAGTATAATAAAATGGGAGCAGGAGTTGAAGGGACGGTGCGGAGAGGCCCTGCTGGCTGAGGGAGCGGC
>NW_005054509.1:838014-843826 GCF_000277835.1 Geospiza fortis | reverse complement strand
CAGGGCATTGGGGCACGGCAGGGCCGGGCATGGGGCACGGCAGGGCATTGGGGCACAGCAGGACATGGGGCACGGCAGGGCCGTGTTGTTGCAGGGCCAGGCATGGGGCACGGCAGGGAATGGGCAGGGGGCACGGCAGAGCCCAGCATAGGGGCACAGCAGGGCCTCCCTGTGTGGGGCCGGCCCGAACCCCAAATCCCAAAGCCCCGTGACTGCAGGTCAGCAGCATGGCCTGAGGCCGTCGGGAACCTGCGCGGGGATGAAAGAAATGCTGTTTGTTGTTTGTGGCCTTATTACCAATGTCTGGGTTTAAGAAGCTCCTGCTTCTCCCACATCAGCGCTCTAGACAAATCTTGAACCACCTTTGTGGCAAGGCCTAACAAACGCTGTCACTTTGACCTAATCCACTTTTCTGCACAGCTGTGCTAAAGTCACCTTTAGTTTTATCACATTTTAATGCAAACAAGGCCGGAAGGGTGCTTGTTTGGATTGAAGAAGCTGTGACAATTCGTCTGAATGGGAACTTCAGTAACTGGGAAGAAAAATGTGACAGGGAGCTTTATCACTGCATTGTACACAACAATCTGAAAATTATTGCTTCTTTAGGGGCCTATTCTCTTCTTGAGGCCTAGCACAGTCTATGCTAAGCAGCCAGACAGCTCTGAATGGTTTGCCAGTCCTAAAGACAGATTTTAATTCTATTGTTAGTGGGTATCCCTGACTTTCCTAAGAGGATTCAAAGACAGGCTGCAGAACAAGGCAGCTGACATAAGAGTTTGGCCAATCTTTAAAATTCAAATAGCAAAGGAGGTTTTCCCTGGTCCTCTTAAATTAGCCAGCCTCGAGTGATGTTTGCTTTCAAAATTTGTCAAGTTCATTCAAAACTAAACGAACTTGCAAAACGTGCTTTTTTAAGCCTTTTTAGAAAAGTTTGCTTAACCACTAATTTCCTGTAACTGTGTGAATAAAGCAGGGAGGAAAGATCCTTTTTTTCTTTCTAAAACCTGGAAATTGTCATAGTAAGAGGTGCTTTTCAGAAATTACATATATAAACATTTACCAAATATGGGCAAATATTTATATAGGCACAGGTCATGTTTGTACTAATTTCTTTTTAATACTTCAAGTAAATTCCAAGTGAAACTGAACAAGTACTGAAATGCTGAAAAGCTTTATCTCAGCCTTCGATAAATCTACTGCAAACTGAATATTCAAAGTATTTGCAGGACAGTGTTGAATGAATCCTTCTTGAGGCTGCAGAGTGAGGTACATGGAAAATAAGGGGTTTGATCTTCTAGGAGACAACAAACTGGGCTCGGTGGGACCAGGAGGCTGGAGCTGCTTGGCTGGCTCTGCTATGCCACAGAACTGGCAAAGCAGCTCACACTGTCAGGATCCTACTGCAGCACCAGAAAGAGCCTCTCCCAGAACTCCCAAGCTGTCTGTCCTGCTGGAAAATATTACATTTAATCTGTCCAGGACCTGCAAAACTTCAGCCCGTGTGAAAGAATTGAAAATACCATTCTGGTACAAATAGCAGCCAGGTAATTGTACTTACCTTGTACGGAGTTCTCACAGAGAGAAACACAGAGAGTTTTTGGGGACACAAACACAAACACTTGTCTCACAGAGAGTTTTTGGGGATGTTTGTGACAGAGAGTGGAGCTGTTCCTCCCTCACAGTGCCAGCACAGGCAAGGAGGCAGGAGCGCAAGGACCAAAAAGTGCAATCTCTCCGTGACAGCTCAGCACTTGGTGGGCAAAAATGACTGAATTATCCCATTCTGCAGTCTTTTCTCTCTTGCCTCCCACCCCCAACTGCTGAGATTGCAAATCCTGGTGGACAGCGGTGCTACCAAAACCCAAAATTAAATTCAAGAATTCTGCTGTTCAAGAATTGAACTGAAAGGGCACAGCTGCCCAAGCTGGCTTTGGTGACCACATCTGCCTGAAAATAAATACCCATCAGATTCTGCCTCTTTTCTCTAAAGAGAACCTGCAGATTATGTAGCGGCTGGCAAATATTTCACCATGAAAAGGTGATTTTTGTTCATTTATTTTAAGGGAATATGTATTTGAAAGTCTGTAGTCATTAACAACAGAACACTCGACAGCAGCCTGATTGTCCTGGCTGTTTCCAGAGCCACTCTGGGGTGCACAGGGGGCAGACCTTGGAGGGCAGCCCCTGTTCTCATGGGAGCTGTGGAGTGAAAGGCAGCAGTTCCTTTTGGACACAGCTGTGGGGTTTGTGCTTGGCTGGGGGAGCAAGGTGCTGCTGGGGCAGGAGCGAGCCAGCAGCTGCTGCCCTGGACAGCTCTGCCCCGGGCCCCCAGCACTGCTGAGCTCCCCAAGCCCCCCGGAGGCAGAGCCTCTCCTGCGGCAGCGCTGCCTGTGCAGGGCCAGGAGCCCTGAAGCGCCACCCCGGTGTCACTGCCGCCCTGCTGGAGCGTGGCACATCAGGAGCAGCAGCAGCAGCACAGCTCTGTGTTGGGACTGTGCCCTCTCTGCTGCCTCTGCTGGGGTTTGCCCAGGTGAGCTGTGCTCGGGTGTTTGCCGAAGGACCCTGCCAGCCCGCAGAGGTTGGCTCTGCTCTGCAGGGAATTGCACTTCAGCCCCACTTCACATGGATGTGAAACTGCAGGGCTGTTTTCAACATACTTGAAATGCAATTAGGATTCTCTCTAATTGCTTATGAGTTCTGTGCCAAGGCTTGTCTGCAGTGTTGCAATTGCTGCTTCCAAAATACCTTTCAGCTCTTTCCATTGTATTCTTTGCATCTTCTGACCACTTTCCCTGTGATTTGCCCATTGCCTTTCTGACACAACACATCCTTAACTTTCCACCTCTTCCAAAAGCAATCGCTGCTTAAACTAATTACTTGCAGGTCTGCTCAGGTATTTATTAAATCACAAACATGAAGGAGAAATTGAAGGCTGGGAACCTACAGAATCCTGTCTCCTTATACAGGAATTTCAGGTTGTCCTCACCTTAGCACTGCCATCCATTTATAACCAGACACTTTGCAGGGAAGGGAAAAAAATCCTTTTTCTTCCTCCTTCAGTGCTGCCTGTCTCAGGCTGGCAGTAATTATGTGGAGTGAGTTGGTAAATTCTTCAGCTTGGGTCTGCTCGTGTCCTCAGTGAGGCTCTAATGGATCTGGCTGTGCCCACAAGAGCTCTACACTCCAACCACTGCCATGCACCCCGTGCAGGATAATTAACCACAAAGTGAGTTATCTGTCCCAGGCTGAAAATGTAATGAAAATCAAGGTCAGATGCCCTGGTGTAGGAGACTAGGAGGAGTCTTCTGTGTGGGAGCCCATATTAGGTTTCCCAGCCCCTTTAAGACTGCAGTTTTTAATGTTCAATACGATAATATTTTGAAAATAGAATGTTTAAAATCTGTTTTCATTAAGTAATGAGTGGGCTTCATGCTAATTTTTAATCCACTAGTTTTTAAAAAATTTCTTAGAGCCCTCAGAAGCTGGATTGCAGCAAATGAAAGAACATCCTTTTAATTCATTATTCAACAGTTTTCCAGCAATTGGGACTTACTCACAGAATTCTAGGGAGGTAGAGAGAATTTCTGGCAAATCTCATCATTTATGGCAATCAGCCTTGAGGGACTAAATCTTTGGGCAGTGCCAGAGCTGCTGTTCCAGGAGGTCTTTATTTGATTCCTTGTAGGTAAGGCTGTGGGTTGAGGCAGATGAGACAAGAGAAGTATCTGTATGTGTTGTATCAACAATAAAAAAAAATCCATTTAATTAGAGGTCATAATCTTTTTCTTTGTTTTGTTTTGTTTGTTTTTTTTCCCCTAGGGATTGTGTTTTAGATTTCCTTGATCTAATATTGTCAAAGGGAAAAAGTAGCCACTGTCTGTAGAGTTACAATCACTGTCTATAGAGTTACATCGTTTTTCAAATTGCTAGTCCTGTCTGTAGGTCAGGTAATTATATTCACAAGGACAAGTGATGGGATCTAAAACTGCCACTGGAATACCAGGAGCAATTATCTTGGCAAAATCTGGGCAAAATTAATTTTTTGTTTCAAGGCTGAAATACTGTCTTAGTGGAATCCCCTGTGTAATTACAAATCCCTGCCCCAGAAATAAATCTTCTGAGGGTGGAAGAAGACTGTCATTAGGTCCTGCTAGGAAAGACTGTGTCATTCACTTCTGTTTTAACAGAAAATTCAAAAGTGGAAAATGGGTGGCTTGGAGGACTTGAAGGACTGTGGCAATTTGAAGCACCTCTGCAGTGCTACCAACAAAGAAATGAGCTCTCAGGACTGAGGTGGATTTTAGCTCTTCCCACCCACTGCCCCCGTGTGAATGGAGCAAAGCCTGGCTCTCCTGCCCAAGCCTGCATGGTAATTTGGTTGCTAAGTACAAACTGGAAATAAAATCCCACTTGCTCTCTTCATTTTATGAGCTGCCTGCAGGGAAGAGCAGGGGTTTCAGTAAACTGAGATGTGAGGTTCCCGTGCACTGGAATGTGTTGCTTTTCAATATAAATCTCAGTCTGTGGTATCATTTTCACTGCTTACCTGGAGGTCCTGGAAGTTTTTGAAGTCATTGGTGGAAGCTGCTCTAGAGTGGAGATGGAGTATGTTTCTCTGTCAGCAATCTACCTTTGACTTCCTCTTGCTGTGAAGTGCTCCCACAGCTTCCTCCAGTGATTCCGTTTCAAGCTGGTCATGCAAGAACTGAAGCGGTCACCAAAAGTCCTTTTCCTGGCCCAGCATCGCTGTGATCTCCAGCCACAGCCAGCCTGTTTCCTCAGTAATCCCCTGTGCACCTGCCAGCCCTTGATTTGGGAACATATTCCATGCATGAGCAGCACACCTGGTCTTCTTCTGTGCCCTCTCTGAGGTCTGAAATAAAACGGCAGCTGGAACACGGTTGGCAGGCAGCTGACTAAGGACACTGGCACTGTTAATCATAAATGAGGCATCAATCAGTCTCCAGCTATTCAATTCACTCCTTCTGGGCACTAACATCTGACTGTGAGGTTCTAAACTGTCCTGAGAGAAAACTGCGACCTCATGTGACTAGAGAAATGGGGCTAATTCTAAACACATGAAAGCCTGTTGTTTTAGTGTGTGGAGTTTATGGTGTGAAGTATTTCACAGCATATAAACTGATGGGAATAAGAGCTTTAGTGCACTTTAGCTTGTGTTCACTTTGGGGCCACTGTGCAGGTTGTCAGCTGTAGGGTCTCTTACTAAATGAAACCTTCTCTACACATGCAATAATCGTTCCCCAGACACTAATGAGCTAAAGCCAGTAGCTGTTGAACCATAATGTTCTTTGCTCATCTCTCACCTAACTGCAAAATTCAGGGAAAGGAGGGAATGAAACTGTGACTGGCACAGCGCCTGGTCCAGGACAGAGCAGGGGAATGGCAGCAGGACCAGGACAGACGGGACCAGGGGGACAGAGCAGGACCGGGGACAGAGCAGGACCGGGGAATGGCAGCAGGACCGGGATAGGGCAGGAAGGGCAGGACCCGGGGATGGCAGCAGGTTCGGGACAGAGCAGGACCGGGTGAAGGCTCAGGATAGAGCAGGACTGGGGGTCAGGATAGAGCGGGACCCGAGGATGGTCCTGGCTCAGGACAGAGCCGGGCCCGGCGATAGCGGCTGTCCCCATGGGCTGCAGGAGGATGGCAGCCCGATCCCGCTGTCCCGATGGGGCTGCAGGAGGGTGGCAGCCCGGTCCCGCTGTCCCCGCACGGCCGGGGCCGTGGCACCCCTAAGCCGAGCTCCGCCGGCGCGGCCGCGCTCGCACAGGTATCGGCTGGGGGCGGCCGG
>NW_005054509.1:829791-837738 GCF_000277835.1 Geospiza fortis | reverse complement strand
TGACGCTGCCGTGGCACGCTTTATTTCAAAGAAGTAGCGGTAACAATGGCTCACAGTAATAACAGCGCTGCCGCTTCCCCCGGGGGAAGGCACAGAATGCTATCTCGCCACATGATCTCATTTCTTTTAAGCTGTGCACTAACCGCTGACATATCGCATAAATGCCTCCTTTATTACCTGCCAGTGATTGTCTTCTGTGCTGGGAATGGCCCCCGGAACCCACGTCCTCATGCCAGCCGGGCGCTGCCGCGCTGCCTGCCTGTGACTTTGTCTGTGTCTGGCGCTCCGGGAGGCCCCGCATCCACCTGAGCATCCTCGGTTACGGCGCTCTGAGACGCCTTTGTTCAGGTGCCTCGCCGGGCTGGGCCGGCAGCTGGCACCGGCCGCCGCTCTGGTGCTCTATTTGCCAAGTCGGTAATTTGCCATTTTAGTCAGGGGTGGGTTTTTAAAGCGGTGTCCAGCGGGTAATGTAGCCTGGCCACACATCCCTGCAAGGATTCTGGTTCTTATCTCTGCGGGTGCTTTCAGACAAAAGCGACATTCAGTCACACCGCTTCCCTTATCAGCTTGCTAGCAGATAAAATAGTTATTTTCCAAATTGCCTCTCTCTTTCCAGTTTTAAGTAGACCTATATAGATACTTTTCAGTCATTTTAGTCTGCAGATACTGATTTCACATAAACAAGAATTCACATTCTGTTTTGTACAACCGTTCATTCAAACGCCACTTCCATCTGGACAAAGCACATTCTCTGTATTTCATTATATTATGCTTTAATCTGTTCTGTCCAGCCCTGTTTAAATTAAATAAAGAGCAGAAAGTAGCACACAAGTCACAGTGACCATTTTTCCCCAGCAGTGAATTACAGTCTGCTACAAAACACCTGCTCAGGCTGGTGTTGAATTGGTAGATGGTACCTTCTACCTTCAGCTTACTCCTTTATTTTTCTGCAATGTGCTCTTTTGAAAAGGCTGGTAATTATTTGGTACTCTGAGTACAGCAAAGGACTGAGCTCTTCAATGAATCTGTGCTTTGCAGATAAATATTTTGATCAATGGTAATAAATGAAGCAACAGCAATAGCAAACAACTCACTGTCTGTGAGCTGTTCCTGGGTGCTGAACCTCTCCAGCTCCCTCCCTAAGGCCATTCCACCAGGTTTTTAAAGATCACTGAATCACAGAATCCCAGAATGGTTTGGTTTGGAGGGACCTCAAAGCCCACCCAGTGCCACCCCTGCCATGGCAGAGACACCTTCCACTGTCCCAGGCTGCTCCAAGCCCTGTCCAACCTGGCCTTGGGCACTGCCAGGGATCCAGGGGCAGCCACAGCTGTGCCAGGGCCTGCCCACCCTCACAGGGAGGAATTTCTTCCTAATATCCAATCCAACCCCACCCTCTGACAGTTTAAAACCTTTCCCCCTTGTCCTGGCACTATCTGCCTATATAAAAGGCGCCTCTTCCTCCTTTTCATAAGCTCTCCTTGGAATCCTGCAAAGAAATCTCTGCTAACCCTTCTCCCTGCACGCTGAACAGCCCCAGCCCTCCTGGTCCTTCTCCCTGTGCCTGCTCTTCCAGCCAAGCCTGGGTTTAGGTTTGCCAGAGCCCCAGGCTCAGCTTTTCAGGCCCCTGTGATGTAAGTCCATCATTCACTGTGGGGTCTTAATTTTCAATTCCTTGGGGCTCCTTCCAGCTTTGCCTCTGTGTTCCACCCGAGAGGGACCACGCTGGCCCTGCTGGTGGCTGGTGAGTGCCAGGGCTGTCCCTCAGGGCTGTGAGTCAGTCACAGACTCAGAGCCTTGCCAAGAGCCCACATATTTCCAAATGTACCTGATTTGCTCCTGCCACGCACACACACACTTCACACACACACTTTGTCGTTAACAAATTGGGCCTTGGCAAGCTGATTGCAAAATGTTCTGTCAGCAGGGCTGGAGCTCCTCTCTCTCTAGTCCAGGCTGCAGTTTTGTGGGAGCTGTTTGGGCTCCAGAGAGCAAACCCTGCAACCCAACAGCGAGGTGCCACTAAGGGAACACTCTGTTCAAATGCTACTTTTTAACATTTTGGGTTAAAGCTTTCAAGGACTTATTCTTCCTTGGACTTTATATCTATTTTAAGTATTTCTCTCTCTCTCTCCATATAATCTCTTCGTGCTGAAATTAGGACCAAAGATGCACTTGTATGGTACAGTTTCAACTGCATAAACACCTACTGCACTTCTGCAGCCACTGCTCAAGCTGTCTAAACAACGGCTGGGAAGGAGGGTAACAACCAACATGGAATAGCCCTGGGAAAGTAGAATAATGCAAACTTGGAATGGGGGTGAGGGAAATTGTCTTATTTTCTTTTCTTCAGAAACATGAACTTACTTCCCACTTTTGTTTGCTTTAGTTTGCTGATCTGCCAGGTGCACGGATCCAGTAGGCCAGGGCGCACCCAAGACATTTGCTGAGATGGTTTTCTTTCCTTTTACATTGCTCTTCAGATCCTGTTGCATAAATTAACACGTCATGTTCCCACATTTGGTGATGGAGGGTTTGTGGTTGAGCAGGGATTTGTTCTCTCTTGCTCTTGTACTGAATCAGCAGCGAGTCTCAAGTAGGATGAGCTTCATCAGAGAGTTGTTGTGTCTTCATGTTGCTGTGTGGGAAACCATCTCTGTTTCTCACTCTTTATTTACAAGTCTGTGGTAGAGTTCTGAAATCTGCAGTTTATCCTCTTGCTGGGTGGTTTCACAAATTTGTGAATGAACTGCTTGTATGCCCTTAGCAAATCTCAGCTTTGCACTGAGCAACTAGAAGTTTTTCATTTGGTCTAAGCTGTGTGAAGAGTAAATATCACAAATTATCCCCATGTTACAGGAATTGTCCTTCAGTCTTTGCAGAAATAGAGGTGAGTATAAACCATTAAGACAGGCACCCCCAAAATGAGCATTAGCAGGGCCAGGGCCAGTGTTAGCACAGAAATTTTGGTTCAGTGGTTAAAGAGAGGAGTCAAAAGTCAGGGCTTCTGACTGGTGCACTAAAGCACAGTTTTATTTTTGGAAAAGAGACTGCAGCT
The DNA here is from genome assembly GCF_000277835.1 of Geospiza fortis. Classification (NCBI taxonomy): domain Eukaryota; kingdom Metazoa; phylum Chordata; class Aves; order Passeriformes; family Thraupidae; genus Geospiza; species Geospiza fortis. The sequence goes on along the minus strand of NW_005054509.1, from coordinate 834,680 downwards.
CTCCTTGGTTTGTCTAAAATTCTTTTGATTTGCCCTCTGAAGTTCACATAAGGGATAGCAGATTTTTATACAGCTGGCTTTCATTGTTTCAGTCCTTATTGGTACATTGCACTTGTGAATGCTGTTAACAGATAAAAATACTGTGAGCAGAACCATTTGAAAGAGGGCAAAGCACCCCTCCCTCAGCTGAGGAACTCCTTCCTTCCCTGAGCTCTGCAAGTGCCTTTGGCTGGCTGGCGGTGCAGGATGAAGAGCTGGAAGATTAAGAGTGTCTGTCCCTTTTGCTTTCAAAACCAATTTTCATTCAGAGGTGGCTAAAGCTGGTGGACAGATGGCTTCAAAAAGCCCTTTAACTAATAGGTTTTGCCAGGCCTACATCCTCTCTTCTGTTAAACATTTCATTCATTATGCAGCTTCAAGGAACGGTGAGAGCCAACTCTTTCTGCCAGTGTCCCCCCTGCACGTAACTCCCCCTGCTTTCCAAAGAGCTGTCAAGAAGCATTTTTCTTCGAAAGGGGTAGAGTCTAAGTCTTGCTACAGTCAGCTTCTGAAGAGGAAGGGCCTTGCATTCAGCCAGAGCTCTGGTGATTGCTGAGATGGAATTAAAAAGGAGAAGAAATAAGAGGAGGGAAAATCTCAAAGGGTGTCAGGGGGCTCTTTGCCTCAAACAGCCTCGTGGGATGGAGTGTGGAGTACAGACTTTGTTTTACAGCACCACTCAGTGTGCACAAAGACAGTGCCTCGGATGCTGCACGGGTTACCAACAAGGGAAAAGAGAAATGAAAATAACACTGCAGCACAGGAGCTGCTTAATGACTTGAGCAATTAGAGGCTGCAGAGCAAAAGTGGCTATTTTTCATTACCAGTCCCATTTTAATTCAGCTCTAAGTCACCTGTTGGTAGAAGAAAAGAGGTAAAACAACTGAGCACTGGTTCTGCTTCTGTGAAGTGCTGGAATTGCTTCCCTTAAAAATGCAAGGAATGAGAGCTGAGAGTTCCTCTGGGCACAGTGATCCTGGCCTGGCAAGGAGCTCCCAGTGGGAACACAGGCACGGCCATGCCTGGGCTGGGAGGCTCCTGGGGGCTGGGAAAACTCAGCTGTACCTGTGCTTTGTGCCACTTGAGTGTGAAGTATTTGGGACACTGATTTGAACTGAAGTGCCAAAAGAATTTCCTGGTCTATTTTCCTGTGAAAGACCATGTGGTCAGGAAAAGAGAGGGGCAGGGGGAGGACCAGGGGATAGGAGACTCCCTGAGTGCACCAAGGCTGGGTGCTGCCCCACTTAGGAAAGGAGAAATCCTCCCAGAAGGAATGAGAACTGTGTTTCCTCCCCTCTGTTCCTTCTCCTTTCCCATACACCTGCAAGCTTAGTGGGGTTTGGACTTGGTTCACAACACAGGGCCCCATTTGTGTCTGATAACCAACACAGAAGCAGCTGGGGAGGAAAGAAACAAACACACTCTGAGCTCTGAAATGTCTGTGTTCTGTTTGCTATCCATTTTTCTGCTATATGAAATATGAAACAGTTTTAGAGTAACTTCAACCATTGACAGAAAATGGAAATTGGGGCAGGAAGAGGTAATGCATTTGTCATTTCAAAGAACACCACAAACTCCTTTAAATTGAAGGAATTTAAAACATCCTTGTTTTCTGACTGTTTAGCATGTGGAGAAAGGATAGGAATTTTCCCCAGTCATAATAAGATTTACTTAAGTTGCAAGAATTTCTTCAAGTGTTTACAAATCCAAGTCAGTTAACTACTGCTCACGTGAAGAGCTCTAAACAGTTTGATATCACTGGTGCACAGACTGGGAATACATATGAAAGGTAGCTCAGCAGATTCATTTTGACTCCAGCCATGACTTGCAATGGACACCAACAAAATTTTGACATGTGGGACCCTGCAGACAGCACAAATGTATTTTCTGTAGGACTTCTGCCTGATGTGAGCACTTCCCTTCTTCTAGTAATCAGCATTTTGTCCTCAAGTGCAAATTAATATTTCTGACGGTTTCAGGGAAAGTAGAACTTGCAGCTAAGGCTTCATACATCACTCACTTTAGAGGAGACACTCTGAGGGATCCCAACATCTCACCCTGGGATTTGGGGTGATCTTTCCAGCACCAGGGGAACAGGGAGAGCTTGAGGTGACCCACAGCCCTGCACTGGGGATGCTGTTACCACTCACTGACCTGGCAGTCCCTTTCCTGACACCACTTCCTCTCCCATGGGAAAGAGAAGTAGTGCATGTCATGAAATTGTATCTATTTGAGATTAGAGAGCTTTGGTACCCAAACCCATGTAGTCCTAAACAGGGACAAGACATGGTGACAAGCCAACAGAATAATTCCATGGAGAGTGCAAGGAGCACCTAGGACATTTCTCAGCTGCTGGTTTGATTCCTGGTTAAAGATTTCAGCAAAATCAGTGTGGATGTGTTGGGGGAAATTGGGATACACTTCAGGAATTTGGAAGAAGAGGGAACGAGCCATACAACCTGTGAAATTTAGGAATATTCTGTTTTGTCACAAACCCTAATGGGTTTTTATTTTCTGTCTACTGGGACTCAAAATTATCAGTGGGATCTGTGAAGGTGGAATTGGTCCATTCCTCCTGAATCTTCTCAACAGTTTTATAAACTGCAAACCAGCTTAAATCCGGGTGTGGGATGGAATATGGGGAACAAGGAGAAGGAGGTCCCTGGTATTGATATGCCTGAGGCCACTGACATCAAAAGCCGATTTTAATGGGTTCACAAGTGACAGAGTGAATGGGGCTGATGTGGCACAGAAGCCACTGCAGGGGCAGTTCCAAAGGACCCAGCCTTTCCCTGTTCCTGGATTAAATCACAGCAAAGGAAAGACAATGAAATCCAAGAAAAGACTGATATGTTGAAGTGTTGGAAGATAATCTGTTCTGAGCCAAATCCTGCATTTCAAAACACCCTGACAGAACCTGAATTTACTTTAGTTCACAACAGCATTAGTCAAGGACTTTATCTGTGTTTCAAAGCACAGCCTCAGAGCTGGTGCTGAAATGCTCAGAAAGTTCAGCCTCAGGACAAATGATGGTTGTGACATGACCTGTGCCAAAATTATCTGGGTCTGCAAAAATTGGAAACTTCAAAGAGCTTCTTATTTTTGAATATTTTGGCTCCTATATCCAAACCTGCAAGCCCAGAAGGGAGAGCTAATGCAATTTTTTAGGTGTCAGTGTGGGGCAATCTCTAGCACAGGAGTGTGCATCATCCCAGAGCACAGCTCAGCTCCCTGGCACGAATGGGGAATGGGACTGTGGCACATCTGTGTGACAGGGCACATTGGGCTTTGGCACAGGGCTCTCAGCAGCAGCTACTGAGCCCTGCTGGGGGGAACGAGCCAGATCCTGCACATGGTCCTGATGCAGCCAAGGTTCTCCTGTGCTCTCCAGGCATCACCTCAGCCTGTGCAGAGAATAGCAATAATGTGCCCATGCAGTCTTACATCAGAGCTCCCTTTCACTGGGGAGGGGATTTTTATTTGTTTTCAAGGACTGACTTTTTACTAAAGAGGTCAGTAACCTGAAGAAGAAAGGTGGTTGGAGTCAGCTGGTGGTGGTTGCACTGTTCCTGCTGCCCCTCTTTCCCCACAGATGTACAGCTCTTCGTTTTACTTGCTTTAGAGCAAAGTTTTCATTTGAAAACTCAAACTCCCACCCTGCAAATCTTATTTGTAATGCTTCATAGCTCAGAGAAGGAGACAATGTGTTCTAAATCATGAAAATATGGGCCCCCACAAAATGCAAATCTAAGTAATAATATAATTATCATGTAATGATATTTGGCTGTGTTAATTCAGCTGCCCTGAATAATACATGCCTCAAAAATCTCAGACTGTAATGTAATTTTTCACACCATGGGTTTTGTAGGGATTTGGAGTCTGGGGATTTCTTTTATTTATTTGTTTGTTTGTTTGTTTGTTCTCCCTTTGTTGCATCATTAAATGTAGCAGAGCATCACTTGATCAAAGTTGTTCAAGCTTGTGTGATTTCAGTCCACTCAGCTGGGTTGAACTCCCAGCTGCTTTAATAACCAGTTGCAAGAATGGACTGCAGAGTTATCCCAAATAACCCACAGAAGAAAGGAATTAGTGTTTTTCTCTCCTCTGCTGATACGAATTCTACGCTTGAAGGAAGAAAAATATCTCATTACATTAGAATCAAATAGGAGGAAGTGCTCAATGTAATAATTAATGTACATTATAATAATTTCTCTTGAAAGCTGAGGAATAATTTGAAGTAAAATATACTTGTAAATATTCAGTCATTCAGTAAATCTACCTATCTCTGACTTTGTTGGTTAATGCTTTTTAATTGCCAAAGCAATAAGTGAGGAAGGAGAGCAGCAATCTAATGTAATTACCTGAAAACACTGTGCTAGGAATATCAATCCCAGCGGGTCCCACTCCTGCTGGGGCTGTGGAGAGGAGATGGAGTCAGACAGGAGGAGTTCAAGGTGCTTTGTGGATCAGGTGGAGAAGGGAAGCAATGTGTGCACAGGGAAGGAGCTGCTGGGTGTGCCAGGAATTCTGAATGCCAGGTGAGGGCCTCGAGGGCTGCTCCAGAGCAGCAGCAGCTGGAGCCCTGCTTGGGGAGGTGGCACCAGTGCCCCACTCAGCTGAGCAGGGCCTCGAGTGCCTCTGGCACTGTGTGTGACTCCTGGGAGCCATCCCTGTCCCTGTGCCACCCCTGGGAGCCATCCCTGTCCCTGTGGACTCCTGGGAGCCATCCCTGTCCCTGTGTCCCTCCTGGGAGCCATCCCTGTCCCTGTGCACTCCTGGGAGCCATCCCTGTCCCTGTGTCCCCCCTGGGAGCCATCCCTGTCCCTGTGCACCTCCTGGAGGCCACCCTC
>NW_005054509.1:826620-829470 GCF_000277835.1 Geospiza fortis | reverse complement strand
CCTGGGAGCCATCCCTGTCCCTGTGTCCCTCCTGGGAGCCATCCCTGTCCCTGTGCACTCCTGGGAGCCATCCCTGTCCCTGTGTCACCCCTGGGAGCCATCCCTGTCCCTGTGTCCCTCCTGGGAGCCAGCAGCATCCCTGTGTCCCTCCTGGGAGCCATCCCTGTCCCTGTGTCCCTCCTGGGAGCCAGCAGCATCCCTGTGTCCCTCCTGGGAGCCATCCCTGTCCCTGTGTCCCTCCTGGGAGCCATCCCTGTCCCTGTGTCCCTCCTGGGAGCCAGCAGCATCCCTGTGTGACTCCTGGGAGCCAGCAGCCATCCCCATGTGCTGCAGACTGGAAATGGAGCACTTGGCACTGAGCTTTTGGGAAGAGCCTCTGATTCTCTATTACTTTCAGTTTTTTACCTCTCTATCTCACTGGTATCCTGCTCATCACCTTCAGCAGCTGGGAGGAAAGGGAAAGGGAGTGGGAGGGCTCATTCCCAGTGTGCGGTCCCTCACACATGCACCCCCTCAATCTGCACTTGCCCTGTCCCATGGCAGAGGAACAGGGACAGAATTCACCCCTTCTGGGTCTCACTGGCCCCAAGCACTGCCCCCCACCCTTTACTGGCAGCATAATCTGACCCAGCAGGTTTAAAGGCAGGATGCTCTCCTTTACTTTATTGAGTTGATGATAAATACTTCCAGGAACTACAAAAAGGAGAAAAATGGTTTCTGTAAGGATCAGTTGTGTAAGAGTGTACGTGCTGCAGTGTGGGTGCACTGCTGGGTGGGTTTAAATGCTGTTCTAGATGCATCTCCATCATATGCTTGAGTCTCATTTTAGTAATAAGGAGAAGATGATCATAAATCTCACTGAATGCTTTAAAAGATATTTGGATGCTCAGACTCACTATGCCAGAGTGGAGCTGTAGCATTTCCTTACCTGAGATGTAGAGGAATAATTACACAGGTTGTAGAACCTAACAAATTGTCTCATTTCAGGCAGTGTGAAATGCTAATACATGAAATGACTCAGCCCTCATTCATCATTTCATACCATATAAATCCAGTTTATAATGTTCAACAAGATGCAAGTCAGACAACAGAACTCCAGCAGTCTTGTCCCTGGCAAACCAAAGGCAAAGCTTGGTAAATAAAGCCAGCTCGTTAATGATAAACTACTATTAATTAGCATTCTTGAACCAGCTCTTGAGGTGTTAGATGAATGAGCAGATCTGGAGCCAAGGCAATAATGACTTTGTGTTTGTGTAACTACATCAGCTTTTAGAAGGTCTGAGACAGTTCTGGCACAGAACTGACCCAGTGGTGATAAATGAGCAGCAAGGAGCAGATTTGCCTCCCTGGGCTGAATCACCTGGTTCTGTGCAGCTGAGCACTGGACTCCTCTGGGTGTCCTCAAACAAGGACCTAGCACTTTACCCTGAGCAGCTGCACAAGAGCTGCCTTGCTTAAAGAAACCTGTCCAAGTGTGGAACTCTCCAGTTTTTCCAGTTCTGGGCTCCCATCACCACCACTTCTTGCTCACACAGGTTGGTGGTACCCTGAGGCATCGATGGAGCCTGACAGTTGGCATGCTTTGATGGAAACACACTGCAGGTCCTGCTGGGCACAGAAAAGCAGCAGCTTCCCAAGATCTGGAGCCATGGATGCATCTCTGATGTGGAATAAGGTTTCTGTGATGGATATGATGAGATTCTTAATGCCCAAGATAAAGGGTGTACAACAGACAAGGCTAAATTTACAATGGTGCACATCACCTCTTGTAATAAGACAAAAATCACACTGTCTTCTGAAATCCTGTGTAGATATTTAGGTAGTTAGAGGTAAAAGTGGCTATAAATATGATACAGCTATATGAAGTATAATATAGGAGGTAATGAGTATTTTGTTCAGGTATTGAATGTCTTTTTGAGAAACAGAAAAATCTCTGTAATTCTGTATTGACTTTTTTTGGTTGAAACCAGCCTTCCTCCAGAGATGACTGAAAGCCCAGGTGAGATTTCACATGATGATTCTGTGCACAAACCCTTTTGGAGGATTTGGAAATCAGAGCAGCAATAACAGTTACTACAGAGCACACCTGATTTAGAAAGTGTGTTTTGCCACACCACCTGTCCTAGAGCAGTGCCTTCATTGCTGCTGGAGTTTCAGAGCATTTGAATTGCACAGCCTGCCCAAAGCAGGAGCTCAGGGCAGAAAAGTGCTCACAAGAAAGGGCAGGTTGGCCACATTTCCCTGGGACAGCTCCAAGGTGCCTTTGTAATGTAACCCTTTATTAATGATAGAAACGGAGTCCTGAGGTTAACCAATCTGCCACTTAAATAGAACTGCAGTTTGTGTTATCTGTAACTGAAGAAGGTCATGGGATCTCTCGTTTGCAGTGGGACTTTGCAGTGCCAACAAATTAGCATCAGAGCCCTGGCCAGGCATACAGAGCAGCCTCTGAGAGCGGCCCAGGAGCCAGGGGAACAGGCTCCCTCGGCTCCTGAGCCCACTGGCGTTTGCTGAAACAGCCCTGCTCTTGTTGCCAGCCTCAGTGTGCTTGAGAAAGTGTCAGAGGAGCCTCGGGCAGGGACAGAGGGGCGGCGGTGCCAAGGGAAGGGCCCGCGGTGCCGCTCCAGGGCGCGCAGGACTGAGCAGGATCTCACCTGCTCCTGCCTCCAGGAAGGCACAACTGGCTAAGCCTGGGAGGAAAAACACTTCTGAGAAGGTAGAAAAGAAAACCAATTTATTTGAGAGCAATGAATTTGAGTGGTTTTGCCCTTTCTTAACAAGACTGGCTAAGAAGAAGAAAAAAGGGGGAAAGCAAAGTCTTCTTCTTTCCTCCTCCCCCTGCAAAATCCT
>NW_005054509.1:813721-826572 GCF_000277835.1 Geospiza fortis | reverse complement strand
GTCAGGAATTGGAGAGCTAGAACAAAATTTGTTTGCTGATCCCATCCACAGATCACTCAAGAGGATTCATAAAGGTTGGCAGAAATACCCACAAACCCACATTCAATTTGCTGTGTAAAGTAATGCATTAGGGAATGACAGATTCCAGCAGGGAGGGGGAAAGTCTGATTGTACAAACCAGTTGGTCAAAGTCCACAAGCACCTTGAAGCACATGCAATTACATGAAAGGGGATTTGCCTCCTTTGATGATGGAAGAGAATGGACTTTATAGTGCAGATGTGCCCTGCTGAGTGAGGAAGGGAGGGCATGAGGAGCTGCTCTGGGGCCCGGGGCTGTGAGACACCAAGGGTGGGGGGATCACACAGCCCATGGCAGGAGCAGGTCCCTTGGCCACTGAACTCTGAGCCAAAGCCAGCTCCGTGTCCCTGCTGTCCACGGGGTTTGGTAGCACTCCTGCTTCCACATTTAACCATGTGGAGAGAAATAAGCACTGCATAACCCCTCCAGGGCAGCTGAAGGATTTTCTCCTGCAGCTCCTACACTTCACAGACCTATGAAATGGTTTGGGATTCCCTGGTCTCCGTCTGGGCTGCTGTGGAATCCCAGAGCCAGGACTGTGCTGAGTTGGAAGGGACCTGCACGGATCACTGAGCCAGCCCTGAATGCACATCTCCACAGCTCCTGTTCAACTCTCCAGCACTGAGCCGAGCGAGAAACACCCAAGAGCCTGTGAGGGCTGAGGAGGCGCTCTCAGGGCCCAGGGCTGGCCGCAGCTGCTCCTCTGCCCGCTGGGCTGCTGGGAGCACCCTGCTCTTGCAACAGGTGCAAGTAGGACCTTGCTTGCTGAAATTATTCTTAATTAAAATGCAATTAGCTGCATGAAGCAGAAAGTGGCTTTCTGCAGTCTCCCATCTGAATAAAAAGGAATGCTGTGGTGATGCTGTGGTTGGTCAGCAGTGCTCAGGTGCTCACCTAACAAGAGCCCGCTCACTTTGCTGTGTTCACAGAGTGCAGCTGTGTGCAGAGCATGAGGCTGGGAGGGCAGAATTCTCCTGATTGCAGCCGAGCCCACAGCAAGTGCATTAACCCACCCACAGCTGCTGTGCTGCTCTGCAGCCTCCCTGTGTGCAGTTCCTGTGGTAAATAGTGTGGGCCATGATGTCACTCCTGCTTAAAACAATTTGTTGAGTTGTAAATACCAATCAATTCCCGTGACTGAATCCTGTGACCTTGGGTGTAATCCATGACAATGCTGACTTTAATGTATTTTCTAGCCTTAGCAAAACTACTTTTAGCTGCCCTTTCCCATTAACTTCCCATCTCACTGATAAAATACTGAGAGAATTCTGTTCACCACTTCTGCCAATTTTAACCGGAAACGATTCCGACTAATATTAAATGTTGCACATTGACAAATCTGATCTCTGCTCATCATTGCTGGGGTCAGCAGCCTCCTCCTCAGCCTTTTCTCAAAGCCAGGCATATTTTGCAGCCCAGGGTCACTTGACAAGTTTCAAACTCAAATTTAGAGGGCTTTTAATTTATGCCCAAAGGAGGGGGGGGTGTGTGATCCCTGTGGGTGTAAGACTCCTCCAACTTCAGAACTTCCTTCTTTGAGCCCAGTGTCTCCTTCCTGCCTCTCCTGCCCTCCACCAAACTTGCATGCAGACACTTCTGAAAACGACTGGTATTTGTTTCCCCTCAGTTGTCTCCTAAAGCAGGAAAATTACTGCCCAGACTGGAGGGGTTGGATAGGATTTGGGAGGGTGGTTTGGGGAGGATGATTGAGGACAGGACACACACAGTCTCTGACAGGAAGGATATTTGCACTCAGAGGGTTTTCCCTGACACGTGGGATGATTGCAGTGATGCAGGCGCTCACGCTCTGAGCTCAGCTGCTGTCACACAGAGCCCGGGCAGGAGAACTGAGCTGGGCAGGCTCCTGGGCTCAGGGCTCCCCTGCAGTGCCACAGAGCAGCTCCCTGCGTCTGCGTGAGGGACAGAGCTCAGAGGCAGAATGTGATCTGCCAAAAGCTCTCATCTTTCTGTGATGACATGAGGAATCTTTGCATATTTGGCTTTCCTTCTAGAGCTGTGACAGGAGCACAGGCACAGCCAGCAGCAGATGCAGCCTTGTGGGGCTCTAAATCCCTGCAGTCCCCATGGAGATTTTACACTTGTAATTCTCACTTCTGGCTTTAACAGCTTTGCTGGCTGCAGCAGAAATCCTCATTGTTCCAGCACGTCAGGGTGAGAGCTTGGTGTTGCAGAGTTGTCTTTCATCTTTCCCTGTGCTGCTGCTGGGCTTCAGCATCCCCAGGCCAGCCCTGGCTCCCCCAGGTGCCCTGGCCCTGCAGGAGCTGCTCCTGCCCTGGCCAGGGCTGAGCTGTGCCCTGGGAGTGTGGCTGCAGGGCCTGCAGGGCTGACAGCTGCTGCAGGTTTGCTCCCTGGCATCTGAACTTCAGATAAATAGTACACGCTGGCTGCCATTTAAATTCAATCAATATTCAGTTAAAAAACAAATAGAAAGCTTTTTAGGTCGGTGATGTAAGGGAATGTTGGTTCAAGGAAGTAATTACATATTATGTAGAAAAAGTCAATTTAAGTCCTCAATAATTTACTTAAGTGATTTACTTGACTGATGTGTTGTCTTGACCCAGCAGGGCAGAGTGACAGACACTCAGCTGTGGCAGAGTTCCAGCAAAGCCAGCCCTTGTTACCGTCCAACATAAATCATCAGCTACTGTCTTGTTCCAGGTGTACACAGGTGCTATTTAAAACAAAAAGAAGGTGATAAATTTTATGTTTGTAAACATAACTCTGTCAAAAGTAATCCTGTTTCTGGCAGATGAAGATGTTATCCATACCTCTTGCTTCAGCAATATCCATTTTCAGGAAATAAAGTTCCTAGTGTATAATTAGCTGAAATTGGCTGCCATTAGGGCAGCGGGGGTACCTGGTGGGTTTCACTGGATGCCTGGGAAGGGAGCTGCCCCCTGCCCGTGCTGCACAGACCCGTGGGGACAGCGACAGGGCGGCTGCTGGTGGCCTGCTGGGGCTCCAGGGCCCGCTGCCTTCTCATGGCAGTGGATTTTTAAGGATGCTCTTTGGACTCTTCCCAGATTCCATTCCATGCATGTGGAAGATAGAGATTGCCATTTGTAGCCATGGCAACGATGCTGGCGAGGGCTGCTGTTCCCTGCTGGCTGTACCTGAGACAAAAGGGCCCTTTTAAAAATTACCTCTTGTGCTCTGCTCGTCCTTCAAAGCTGGGAGTGAGCTTTGGCCCCTGAGGAGATGAGCCCTGGGGCGCCTTGGGTGGCTGTGCTGAGCTCTGAGCTTGGTCTTGAACTGCACCAAGGCTCAAAGAACAGCACCCCGTCCCAAAAGCTCGCTCCAGGTAGACCTGAGAGCAGCTGAAACCCCAGTTTAGGGTTACACAGAAGTATCTGCACAGAAATGGTGCTCCTGGGTAAAGCTGTATGATCCAACATAGCCAAAAGCTTCAGGCAACCCATTAATCCCCTGGTATATCCCTGTTTCCCTGTTCCTTGCTGCCTTGAGTGTTTGTAGCAGCAGCTACAACAAAGCAAAAAAACCCCACTAAAAATGCCCACAAAAGACCCCAAAACTACTCCTCACCTGCGCTCCCTTGAAAATTATTGGAAATTGAATATAATTGAAAATAATTGAAAATAATTGTAATATGAGTCAACTAATGCTACCCCATCACTGACACCAGTTTGTGTGATGTCCCTTCAATTCCCACAGACTGAAGGTCACCAGCTCTAGGAAGAACCTCTGGGAGAAGCAGGCTCAGAACCAAGGGGGAAAACCAGACTGATGGCAGCTGGGCAGGGCAGTGGTGAGCAGCAAAACGTGGCTGAATCCTTCATTAAAGCCCATGGCTTTGCAATTATAACATGAAACTGGGGCAGATAGAACCTGGGAATTCACTGTGGGGAGGGTACTCCAGCATGTGTTCAGAATGCAGCAAAAAATGGCTCCTGGCAATTTTTCACATATATTCTTCCAGTAATAAGTAGCTTAACAAATCTTGAGCTTGGTTATGTAACAAGATCATTAGATCAGCATTTGGGACCTATTTACTGTGACAGGAAAACAATACACCTATGATCTATTGTGGGCTGGGCCGAGATTTCCAACTTCAACAGTAAATATGGCTGATAAATTAAATTAACGTGATAGTCTTGACATAGTACTGGTAGTTTGTGTATTACAGCTCAACCAGGTGTTGAATTTCATTGTCAAAGAATTAACCTGAACTTCAGCCCTCTCAGGTCTTCAGTCTCTTGGTAAAGCCTATAAATACCACAGACAAGGCTTATGTCATTAGCCTCTTAATGTTATAAACATTTAATGAAGTTAAATTTGAAGTACAACACATTGTAAAATCGATCTGATTTTGTTGGGGAGACAAAGGGAAGAAAATTGTTTGAGTCATTTGGAAAACAAATTAAGAATTACATTCACTTAACTTTGAAGTGGATGAAAAATTGCGGCCAAGATGGATAGAGCCATTGTGTTCCAAAGGCAGAGAGGGCTGGAGCAGGGATCCTCTCTCAGAGGAGGATGCTGCCTGACACAGATTAGCAGCACCCTCAGTGGCAGGCAGCCCCCATCAATCACCTGGGCCATGGCAGGCAGAGCTTTCCTAGAAATTGGAGGAATTTCACTCCAAATGTTGCCGCTCAGGCACCTCTCCCCGCAAGCAGCCCCTTCAGCAGCTGGGGATTTCTGTGCCTTTGGGCACAGCTCTGCACTGCTCCCTCCAGGGCTGCTCCTGTCTCCAGGGGTGCTCACCTGCCCCCCAGCACAGCCCTCAACACGGGGCTGCCTTGTCTGCTGGCAGGACATTCCTGCTGGAAATGCTTCCCTGGAATTGCCTTTCTAAGGAATAGGAGGCTGAGGTTCTCCCAGCCTGTCCTGCAGTGGGGCTGAGGGGCTTTGCTGGCAGCCAGCTCCATGTCCTGGCATGGTTTACCAGCACCAGGGTCTCCTCCAAGTGCTAAGCAGGCAGGAAAGAAATAAATAAAAATAAATAAACCCCTATTAGTGAAGGTTTACTGTGTAAAACTCCAAGACAATGAACAGGAAAAAGTGAAGGGCAGCAGACGTGTTAAAATGCTGCTCGGAGGAAAGTGTATTTGTTCTTTCTTTTTAAAACTCATTATTTATTTTCTCTATTCTTCAGACCTAATGTCTCACTAATGAATTCCAGGGGGATTTTTGAATCATGGTGATATCATGGGTTAAACCCCTTCTCTACTTTTTGAATGTAAATTCTTTTTGACATTCTTAGTTATTGCAGAGCATTGACTTCTTTCCTACAACAAAACCAAACGCTCTTTGGTTTTGCATAGTTAACATTTTGCTAATGGGTAGCCAAGATTCTCTCAGCAGCTCAACAACATTTTCTAAAGCACACTGGCGTTGTTGTAGCAACTGGTGGCTGATCTGTGAATAAAGCAGATGTCATTGTGACAGGATAAAGGGAGAATAATCTATCACCCGGCCACTGCCACTCCTGCCCAAACAAGTCATCAAGATGACAACTTTGATGTGTAGCCATGAATTCAGGTCTGTGTATCCCCTCATCTCATCTCGTTATTATATCAACCAAGGGTATGTTACAAACACCAGGAGTTTCCCAGCCCCTGTCCCTTGTCTTTCTGAGCCAGTGCAGCCTGGATGTGCCGAGGCACTGACGGTTTGCCAGCTTCCTTTGAGGCTCTGATTGATTTTGCACTGTCGTCCAAGCTGCTCTGGCCTAAATAAACACAATATATATTCTGGGATGCTTTTTTTCTTTACTGTTTGATCTGAATTCAGCTCATGTGGCTCACTACTAAAAATGGGCAGGCATCAAAATATTCTGACAGGTGCCCGAGCTGAGCACAAAAGGAGAGACAGCAGCAGATAAATTGCCTTTCTAAGTTCTCAGAAAGGCTTTAATAAATTTATTTTTTGTTTTAGCTTCTGTTCTAATTCTCACAATTTGTACTTAGTTGGTACAACTCATTGACCCCAGTGAGTCATCTCACATCCCCCTCTTTTGGTGGCAGCAAACACCATGTGCTTTAACGCCGTCCTATTAAACGCTTTCCAGTAGAATATTCCCTAACTTTTTCTGTGCCTCCAGTGCTGAGGCATCAGAGCAATGTGCCCCTGCTTTGTGGAGACTTTGAGCTGAGTTTTGGCTTGCCAGAGGCTGTTTGTTTCCTCTGTGGAGCTGCTGTCCACATCCCCTCCCTCAAAAAGCCTGCTATCTCCTTTGCTATCTCCCAGCTTTGCTGATCCCTTGACTCGAGGAGACAAAACATGAGAGCAGGTTCCTTCCATTTCCCTGGTGCATGACTCATACTTAATGTGGAGGTTATATTAATTACTGTGTGCTCAGCATTTAATGAGCCTGGGAAGGAGTCTCCTCTCTTCAGCTACCCAGAACACACAGAACACACACTGCATGAGCGAATACATTTCCCAAACCCTCAGATCTGGATATGTATTTTATACAAGGTGACAAATCAGTCATTGCTCAAGTTCCTTTAGAAAAGGGATGGCAGAAGCTGAGAAATCTGGGCCATAGTCCTGTTTCTCTCACAGGCTGCCTTTGTGCCCACTGGCCACCCCTCTGGGGCTCTGTCTCCTGATTTCCTGTCTGTTTGTAGGGACAATAGTGGCTGGCTGGGACCAGGCTCAGCTCAGAACTTTTGTACAACTTGACATCACAGCATTAGAGAGGGCCAAGAGGAATTATCCTGAGGTTTTTTTAATATGTGGAAAATACTTTTTTATTTTTTTAATAAATTACCTATCTTCCAGTCCTGTGGGATGACTTTATGGTCTAACATGACTGCCTTTACTGGTTCTGTGTCTTTCTCCATTGACTTCTTTCTCAAGGTGATGGGTATTTAACATCCTCTGGGGGATTTTATGCTAAAAAATACACTGGATGTGATGTCCATAGTGCATATTTCCATGTGTACAAGCAAAGTTGCTAGGTAAAAACTTCTGTGTGAGAAACAACCCACAAAACAGGTTTCTTGCTGGTTCCAGGGAACAGATACTTTGGATTTGGCTTGATGTGAATGAAATTGCTCTATGGGCTGTGCAGCAGCAGGCAGGCTCAGCTTTGCTGCACTCTGCCTGTGCTGCTGAGCCCATTCTGTTCTCTGCTGGACTCAGTGCTGTGCCTTTCATGCATTGATTTGTCCGGGCCTTTTCCTTCTGAGGCTTTTTCCTCCTGAGGCTTTCTCCTCTGTACTCCAAAGCATTTCTGGAGTGCACCCTATCTGTTACAGGCCTTTAGTTTCTTTATCTTACAAATGTCTTTTTCTGTCTCCTCGTTGGAATCATGGAACGTCCTAAATTGGAAGTGACCTGCAAGGGTCATCGAGTCCAGACCCTGGCTCTGCGCAGCCACCCCAACAATCCCACCCCGGCTGTCCCTGAGAGTGTTGTCCAAATGCTCTTGGAGCTCTGGCAGCCTTGGGGACATGACCAAACCCAGGGGAGTCTGTTCAGTGCCCCAGCACCCTCTGGGGGAAGAACCTTTCCCTGATGTCCACCCTAACCCTCCCCTGGCCCAGCTCCAGCTGTTGCCTGGGTGCTGTCCCTGTCCCAGGGAGCAGAGATTGGAGCTGCTCCTCGGGAGGAGCTGCAGCCCCTGGAGCTCTGACCTCAATCTTCCCTTCTCCAGCTGAGCAAACCAAGTGCCCTCAGCCACTCTCTGTAGGGCCCCTCCACACCTTCCCCATGCTGTGTCCCTCCTTTGAACACTGTTTTTTATATTGCAGTGACCAAAACCTCAGACAATATTTGAGGTGAGGCCGCCCCAGTGCAAAGCAGAGAGGGACAATCCCACCCCTGCCCGAGTGGCCATGCTGGGCCTGGTGCCCCCCAGAGCAGGGATGTCCCCCCTGGCTGCCAGGCTGTGCTGACTCACATCCAGTTTTCCAGCCACCCTGCAGCTCAGACTTGGAGACCTTCTTGCTCCATGGACTCCTTTGGTTACAGGTTGGGGACGAGGGACAGTATTGCTTAATATGCACATTTGGGACATTCACAGTGCATATCTCCTTATCTATTACAATGACAAATGTGAAAATATTGTCAGAAATAGTTATACAGCATCCTAATTTGAATTTGTGCATCCTGACTGCAGTCTGTGACGTTTCTCTGTTTAAGAAATTGATTTTGAAGTGTGGTCAGTTAAGAAGAGTTTTGAAATCCACAGGAGAGTTCATTGAGAGCCTTGTGCAATATGGTTAGTAGCCATAATTTGCCTTTTCTAAGTTACTGTGTCCCCTTACAGTAACTTTATCAAATGAACCACTTAAGAGTATATTTTAAGGATGTTTTCAGTTTAATTATCACTGTTGAAAGACATATCTCAGTTAGCTTTGTGCATATGTGGCAAAGAAAACTTAATCACGGACTGATTCATGTTTTATGTGTTTCTAGTACCAAGCTGAGTCAATTCAGGTTAGCTGTCCTTTTAGAAAGGCTGAGAGGTAAAATCCTTAAAACTTACTTGGGAATCCTGAGGCAGAACATCTTCATTTCCACAAGCTGGGGTTCCACTACGGGCTGGGGAAGGGAGATTCCACAATTAACAGGTTCCCAACTTGCAGCCAGGCTTTTTCCCCTCTGCTTCCCACTGCTGTCCCTGACCCTGCTCCTGGGCTGCGTTTCCTCTGCCCCATCCAGGCTGTCCCTGTGCCCAGCGCTGCCCTGGCAGCACACATGAAAAGATGGATTTTCCTTTGAGGGCTGCATTGTCCTGCACTTGTGTGCATTTCAGTGCCTTTGTAGCTCCCTCCCCACGTAAAAACAGAGCTCCTCTATCCCGGAGCACAAAGACCGAGCTGTTGTGGGGGAGGAATATCCACAAACCCGTAAATCTTCCCCCTTCTCCTGTTTATTCTCCGGGCCATTCAAGCCCATTTAGCCAATGACCAATTAACTCCACATTCACTGCACATCCTGATGGGCCCGATTTCTCCTGTCTAAGGTGACACAGCCAAATTTCTAAATACTTTCTAGTTGAATGCAGCATTTGGTTTTCCTTGCTCTTTAAATCATGGTTCCCAAACTGTTATTCCAGTTATTAAACGAATTGACAGCTTTTTTTCCTTTTCTTCTCTCCATTTTCTCATCAGCAATATTGTAGAATATAGGGAAAATGTGTACCAAATTGAATTCCTTGTGCATCCAGTCTTTTATTATTGTGAGTAAAACTGTTTGAAGATATTTGTCCTTCAGTAATTATTCTGCTAGCTGTACATGGCACGTCACTGCATATGGAAATTTACAGGAAGCAGGAGTTTTGCACATTACTTTTCTATGGTAAAAACACGCTGCAAAAGTAATAACTTGTAAAGGAACTCTAATCAGTGAGGAAAATACAATTTTAACTACGATATGGTATTCACTAAATCAAAGCCCACTACAAACGGGGGGGGGAGATTCCAATATTAAATGTTAGATCTGAATTATTTAACCATAATACAGAGTAACAATGAACATCCCTATGGTATGTGGCTGCATTTTACATCTAGTTGTGTGGAATTGAGGAGGACTAAGAGCAGTAACTCAATGAAAATTGACAAGTCATAAGATTGAAAGTAAATTACATTAATAACTTTATTTTGATACCCCATTCTGGTGCCTGAATTGAATAAAAATTCTATTTTGTGTTAAGTGGCAGGTCTGCAAAGAAACTGTGCATTAACCCCTGATATACATTGCTAGGATTAGGTACTGCATGGCCTTGTGTTCTTAAATAATATATATACAAGGAGTGAGTTAAAACCCAAGTCCTAACAGGTAGGTTGTCAAACTTCGCAGCATCTTTTGTGATGCTTCTGTTTCCCTTCTCAGAAATTCTCAGTTTTCACAGTGTTGGGTGGGAGTTTTGCCTGAGAAGGACCAGTGCACACAGGACAGAGGTGTCTCACCCACCCCTGGTGGCACTTGCTGCTGTGCAGGGAGTCAGTGGCACATTCCCATCACTGATGCCTCATTAACTGGGGAGATCCTGCAGTCTGGAAGGAGCAGAGAACCTGATCTGTCCCAGACAATGTGCAATATCATCTGTAATGCTGGGCCAGTGTTTTTCTTACCCAGTGAACAACAACGTTAGAATTAGACATGGTTTTTTATCAGCCACAAATGAGTTAAGCAGTAGGAACAGAACAATTCTAAATGCAGAGAAATATTTACTACTCCAATGTCTGAAGAAATCAGCAGTGATAAAAAGGAAATACCACAAAGAGAATGCAAAACAGCTTAGTTGGGCTCTGAAAAACAAGTGAGTAGTCTTTAAATTTGCCTCTTCAAACTCGTCCGAATGTTTTTCTGCATTTTTGGGCTCTGGCCTTTGGAGGGGGGGAAAGAATAATGTAAATGCCAAAAGGAGCTGGACAAAAAGTAAGCTTTGTATCCTATCTATGAGAATCAGACGATGTGTGTCATGCAAGTTATTACAGTCACAGTCTACAGTCTTGCCCTGATGGGAATCAGCTTTGACAGCAGCACAAAGCAGAGGTTTAACTGACAGCACACACAGCACATTTGCGAGTCATAACGCCACAGTTTAATGACTGACGCATGTGGGAAGCTAATTCGGATTTTTTTTTCTTGAATGGGATAAATGAGCATCCAGTTAATACCAATCATGAATTCAAGCCATGTGACAAAATTGATGCTACATACCCTGTTCTTGTTTTGCATATTCTGCAAATTGAGCTGCAGGAAAAGAGCCAGGAGAGAAAGTTCAT
The DNA here is from genome assembly GCF_000277835.1 of Geospiza fortis. Lineage (NCBI taxonomy): Eukaryota > Metazoa > Chordata > Aves > Passeriformes > Thraupidae > Geospiza > Geospiza fortis. Next base: position 815,766 of record NW_005054509.1, on the reverse strand, counting down.
CCTGCTTTCTGACACATCCACCAATTGCAGCTGAATGCATCCAGCTTGCTGCTGTTGTGTTCACAAACTAATTACCCTTTCTCTGTTAAATAGCCTAAGAATTACAAATTGTATGCCTGTTTTGAGAAAAAGTACAGGTTGAACAAGCAGACGTAGTATAAATAAAATATTTATATAAAAATAGTCTCTTACAAAATATACTCTCTTATCCTATGGTTGATTTTTCCAAAAGATGGAATTTTGTCTGGATTTTCTTATTTTTAGACATATTCCAAACAGGATTTTATTAATGTTTCTTTCTTTAATTGAAGAAAAAAAAAAAAAACCAAAACGCAAAACTGGTAAAGATTTGTAACCCCTACCACTCCACTTTTGTTCCAGACAACTAGCAGCAAACAGGAGGAAACAAACAAACAAAAACCCCCAAATACAGTGTGTTTGTGTATGTACATATATATAAAGACGCCAGCATTTGTCCTTAAACATCCAGTACTGTAGAACGTATCCTGCAAGTCCAACTAATAGAAATATCCTAGTCAAGAATAATATGTACAGCTCCAGTGTTTCCTTGCTGATCCTACAAAATTATTCCACAAAGAAAGCCAGCTATCTACTTTAATTGCAGAATAGTTCCAGAAAGGTTGGTAAAGTTCTTCTTTTAATTAAATAAATTAATATTAGTTTTATCTGAATAAATTGTTAAATATTGTTATTATTATGCCCAAGTGTCCCAAATCCCTGTGCTAAAATCTGCAGCTCACACACACACGAGAAAGGCAGATAAAGCAGTGTCTACAGAACCCTTCCACAGTTCTTCTTGCTGCAGCAAGAGCTGTGACGTGGAAAGATGGGCAAGACCAGTAGAAGCTTTTCACGAGTGTGGAAGCCTAAATCTGTGTTATCCACACACTCCCAGGGGCAGTTCACGGGGAGGCTCTGTCCATCCCATCCTGTGCAAAGCCCTTCTGTAGGGATTTCTCCCCTACCTCTCCCTGCTCCTCGTACACAGAGGTGTTTGAGCACCCCTTTCCCAAACCAAGAGTTGCTGCCACCCCCAGAGATGCCTCCCTGGCCGGTGTCTTTCGGCAAGGCAGCCAGCGCTCCTTCCTCCCGAGGGGCAGGCTCACTGAGGTGATCCTTTTCTCTCTCTTTCATGTCTCTGGTGGCCCGGGGAGAGGTTTGCTTGTTTTTGTTTCTTGGCTGACTTTATAAGAGTCTGAAATGTGTATCCACATAAGCAACGAAACGCGAGGAGAAGAGAGGGCTCCATTGGTGAGCATCTCCTGGGGGAGAGCAGCTCTTCCCGCAGTTCCGCTCAGCTCCGTCAGTGCATGTGCAAATGTATCCAGGCCTGGAGCGGCCGGGCAGGCGCTCACTTACAGGTGTACACCTCTGTCCTCTCGCTGCACGTGTTGCATTTCACGTAGCAGCACCAGTGGAACTTGCAGTTGCACTGCCACACCCTGGAGTACTGGTGGGTGTTGTAGCCGCGGCCGCAGCACATGAGGTCGCAGCCGTTGGACTGCTGCGCCGTCTTGTTGCACATGCGGCCCTGCGTGCCCACGCTGCCCGTCACCGGGTCCTCCTCGCAGTAGTTGGGGGATTTCTCGATGTACACCAGGTCTGTGTCCATGGGCTTGCGGTACGAAAGGGGCTTCTTGATCTTGAGGAAGGTGGGGCGCTTGTTGCGGCTGGCCCTGACGGGCTCCACCTGCACGGCCTCGTTGTACTTGTCCTTGAGGATGTAGCCCAGCTCCCGGAACTTGGGCAGCGTTGTCCAGCAGGTTTTAGTGGTGCAGGACCCCGAGACCCCGTGGCACTTGCACTCTAACTTCATGTTTTCCTCCAGGATCTGTGGTTAGAAGAACAAAGAAGGATGCATTAATAGCAGGGCTGTTAGAGGGATGCTGGCTGGGTGCCGCTCAGGGATGGGTTTTTCTGCACTGGGAGCTGCCACCACACACATTTGCTGTCCCAGGCAGCAAATGCTCATCAGTATGACCCAGTTCTGCCCGCAGAGCTGATTCCACTTCTGCCCTGTGAGT
>NW_005054509.1:807280-813711 GCF_000277835.1 Geospiza fortis | reverse complement strand
TCTGCCCAACTCCACAGCCAAGAGAACAAAGCTGGAATGGGACCCTCCTCAGGCACAGCTTTTCTTCAACAGGATTGCCCAGTGCCCGACACTTTCCTTTTCAAGGTAACAAGCCTCATCTTCCCTTCTGCCTTCACATCCCCTGAAACTCTGTCCCTGTATCTTCTCCTGCTGTTTACCAGCCCAGTCTTTGCCAAATAAAACTGGAGTCCAGCTTAGTCCCTCTCTGAGTCCTGGGCCCTGTAGCTGACCCCAGGCAGCACTGACGTTGGGATAACACAAGCAAACACCCCTAATTCCAGCAATTAATTCCCCACTGTCTTTTACTTGAAAGAGGCCACAATAATTTTGATGATGAAACTCTGCACAACCTGGCAGAGCCCAGCACTGGAAAGCCCAGGCAGAGGGATTATCAGGGCTCAGGGAGTGGTCACATCATTTTTCCCCTGAGAAAACCCAGCTGATCCATGCAGCTCCAAACCTGGGCAGCCGGTCAGTGACATGGAAATTGGAATTAACCCTTTGTTACAGCCTCTCCCTTCAGTTTGGGGTGTTTGGAAACAGCAGACACTGTCACTGGCCATTTTCAGCAGAAAGCAGCCTGCACTGAAGGAGTCCAGCTCCTTGAGCCTGAAACGTCAGTGTGAGCTGGGGGTGGCAAGGACAGAGCACTGACCCAGAGGAAGGTCCCTGCCCGTGGAATGAGGGTCAGAATTAGATGAACTTTAAGATCTCTTCCTGGGCAAATCATTCTGTGGTTCTGTAACTTTTGGTTCTATGAAATAGCTTTATTTTTATTTTAGTCTAGGAGCAGATTGTCAGCACATGTGGTCTGAAGGCAGGATCACAACCCCCAAAAGAACAGGTCCAAGCCTTTGACACGAGTGAACTCAGTACATGCCAGGTCACATTTTGTGCTACTGATTTTAAATCAGCTCCTCATGCAAACGATCTAATGACTGCCCTAAAACTCAGATGTGAGAAAATTCCATATTCTGATCTACATCTTAACTTCTGCTCAAGCTTTGGCTTTATCTTGTTATCTTGAGTTTCTCTCTCAGCCACTGCATACTTCTTTTATTGCTCACTCATTCATAAGGCAGGACACTGGGAAGATAGATGAGGAGATGGAAAAGGAGTTATAGCACAGAAACCGGAAAAATAACATAAATTCCTTTAGCCTCATTTGTACCTTTTTAAAAGCTCTCTTTTTTGAAATTGAAACTAGCCAGGGATACATTTCTCAGCGCTAACTCAATCACTGCTCTTGTAGAAGGCCTTACATCCCGGTCAGATGTTCAAACTTGCATCAAAGTATTTCCAATCTGCCACGGGGATCCGCCAAATTGGCTTGGAACATGAACACAGAACACATCATGTGCCACCGACCAGGCAGGGCTGTGCCCTGGAGTGCAAAGTAGCCTAAATTGCCTTTTGGTTTATTTCATTAGCATCCCATTCAGAGCCAGCAGGGTCTGAGGGATGGGGGCTCCTTGGGAAGGAATGGGGAATTGGGAAGGCATGGGGCTCCTTGGGAAGGGATGGGGAATTGGGAAGGGATGGGGCTCCTTGGGAAGGGATGGGAGCTCCTTAGGAAGGGATGGGGCTCCTCGGGAAGGGATGGGGCTCCTCGGGGTGGCCTCGTGCCCTGGGCTGGGCTCCTGCCCCAGCCCCAGCCCCAGCCAGGCCCTGCTCTGCAGCTCTCAGCCAAGCCTGGCCACAGGCACTCAGGGTTAAAAGGGCTTTTGAACAGAATTTTGAGCAACACCAGCTGAGCCCCAGTGCTAGGGGTCCTATCTAGAGGTCCAAAAACACCTGGAAGGGGATGGGAAGGAGCACACAGGTGAGAAAGTTCTGCTTTATTGTTCTCTCTCCCATTTATTGTTTCTGTATTTTCCTAAGGTTTACTGGCTCCCTCTCCCTTTCTCTCTGCTCTCTTCAGAGGTGCCAGAGGTTCCAAACTCTCTGCTGGAACCTCTCTGGCACATCTGCCTCCTTTGTGTCCCCTGCCCTCTGCAGCTGGGCTGTCCCCTCCAGACCTGCCTCCTCTAACCCATCCTCTCCACCTGTGCCTCACAACCCCTTTTGTTACTTCTGTCCTTGCACACAAATCCATCCTCCTCTCTGGGCTTTCAGGGCCGTGTCCTGCAAATTCAGCAAGGCTGAACTGGCTCCACAGCCTGCAGAAATGAGGCTACATGGGACTTGAACTGTCCGGCCTCAGCAAAAGCAAACCCTGCAGTGGTGATTTGATGGTTCTGTTGTACTCTGATAGCAGGTGCTTGGACTATTTGTTTTACATTAAAATGTGTGGATGGTGGTATTTTAATACTATTATATTATTCCAGTACCCTCTGATGAATCAGTGCCTGTAATATGGGATTCTCTGGGTAGGGACACAGACCACAATCTTTTCCTTGGTTTCTGTAAGCCAAAAGCAGTGTCCTTCCCTTAAAAACTTTGTCTGTGTAAAAACCAGAAAGAATTCTTCACCTTTTATTTCAGGATTTGTTTCTCTGAAGGAATTATCTGGCAGCTTATACTTTTTACATCAGATTTAAACTTTAGGTGTGTTACAGACTGACTTTTCCTAAAATGTAAGAGCCTGGAGTTCACAAAATTTCAGATCCCATGTTTCTTACCAAACGACCATGTCCAGCTCCACCAGCCATGGGAAGTAAATCTGTATGCACCAGTGGGTGCTGTGAACTGGATCAAATGCAGACAAAGAGCTGGAGTTCTTGTAGCTTTGTCCACTTTTTCTTTGAGCTCCTACAGCAAACTGTCAGTACTTGTTTCTCCCTCTGTCTCCCTTTGCCATTTGCCTCTGGGAAATAGTTTGTGTGGGGAGAGCTGGGCTGGCTCTCCCTGCTGATGTTATCTCCAGATGCAGCACCTTTGGGCACTGCTATTGGGAGCACAACGTGCTTGCCTTCCCCCTTTAGCTTTGCAGGGAATGTGTGGGGTTGGCCATGGGAGGGTGGCAGCAGCAGCCCTGGATCTGCAGGGGCTGTTCCAGCTCCATGGTTCTGGAGCCTGGCTGGGGCTGTTCCAGCTCCATGTGGTTCTGGAGCCTGGCTGGGGCTGTTCCAGCTGTTCCAGCTGTTCCAGGCTCAGCCAGGGCTGTCCCACCCTGCTGAGGGGCCCATGGAGAGCTGGTTCTGTGCCTGGCATGCCCAGACACAGCACTCACACCCACACACGGCTCTTCCCAGCGCAGAGTCTGTCCCCAGTCCCTCAGTGGTGTCAGTCTGTCCCCAGCCCTGGGCTCCCAGCACCAAAGCAGCTGAGCTCCCCAAGGACCCCACACGTGGGGTCAGGGACTGCCCAGCCCCAGCTCTGCAGCCCTTGATGCCAAAGCTGTGCTCAAGGACCTACATCTCACATCTGCACATCATCCCACCTGCAGCTCACCCCCCTCCAGCAGGATTCCCGTGGGATCAGGGCAGGGCCAGGCACCCTGCAGTGCTGCAGCCAGAACCAGCCCGGCCCCAGGCTGCATCTGCAGCCCAGGTAATCAGTAATTAGTGAGATACTGACTCCTGCCCACCAGGGCCATGGTCTTGCCTAATTTTGCCTGACATCAGCCTGCCTGGGTCAGGCAATTACTGTCTCCTGCAAATGTCTGCACACACACCTTCACTACAGGTCAAGGAAAGTGTAAGTATTGGAAAATTAGTGAGATTTTCACTCCAGAGAAGAACATGGCAGGGCTTGGAGAGAGGCCACAATATTTCTGTGGGCTGGGGAGGGCCATGGGGAGATGCCCCTTTCAGCTGGTGGAAGGTGAGGATTGGTGATTGATATTATTACAGAGGCAATTGTAGCTCCTTAAATAAGACAAAGCTCCTCAAACTTTGGGAATAATGTTGAGATACATTTATTTTGCTATTGGAAAGATTCATTGAATAAAAAGGATGTTTTAAGCTAATAAAATAAAGCCATGTCTTATTTAGTCTTTCACCAAAATAAGGTGAGAACCAAATCACGTTTAGGGTGAGCCCAGGAATTGGAAAGGGGCCTGGGTGGATGTGTAGCACTGACTGGGCAGACAGCAACAGGACCATGTCTCTTAAAGTTATTGGGAAATGTCTCTGCCACTTGTTTTATCCAAGTGTGAGATCCATCTCAAAAGGATGCTACTGTTTAAGTAACTTGCAGGACTGTTCTAGCCCCAAAGCTCTGAAATCTGAGGGCAGTACAAGTTATTCCTAGTGCTTTTTGATTGGGAAAAAGAAAGAACAAGAGAGACCACGAAAAAGAAACCCTGCTGTCAGAGACAAATCCTACGGAATCTTTGAGAAATTGAGAAACTGCATAAAAGCCACTCAAATGCAAGTTTAAAATTAGCAAAGGCATACTTAAACAGGAAAGATGGAAAATATTCCCAGCAGTGGATGGGCACTAGTTATGAGCACAGAGCTGCTGTCAGATGTCTTCTGTAGGAGCACATCTTGCACTAACTCCTCTGGCAAACTGACTGGGATGAGCTTGGGAAGGATTGTGTCCCACAGAGTGACTCATTCCAGACAGGCTTTGATACCTCATCTTGTGAAGATCTTATTAAGCACAGCCAAAAGATGTTTTTTCTCATGTTTTTGATAAGTAAATCCGTGCAAAAGAATATCTGAAGTCAGTATCAAACAACTTTGCTCCGGAACACCACGAGCTGTGACTATCCCAGGAATCCTGGCACCCCAGGCAGGCTGAACCCCTTTTCTCATGACAAGAATTTTTGTGTTTTAAATCAAAAATGAGCAGGGAATCACCACAGCACGTGACCTACATCAATCAAACCACCTCTGCACTTTCTTTGGAATTGGTGTCTCAGGAAAACTGGGCAACCTGCTGGTCAGAGGGCTGGTTATGCTGGTTATGCAGGGAGCATTCTGATAAATGACACCCTGCTGCAAACACCACAGCTGCCTGGGATTTCACCACCAGCTACCTTCACTAAGGGATATCCTCTTTTAAAGAGCAGAAAAACTTTTTCCAGATTTGAAGTCATGACACCCTGAAAAATGAAAGATTCAGGAATTTCATACTCTCCTAAGTTCAATCTTTTTTTGTCCTGTTTCTGACCTTTCTCTACGCCACCCAAAGCAGGAGATTCCTTTCATTTCTTGTGTGCCCTTTACAGGATTTCATATTTATTTTTGTACTTTCTGCCTGAAATATTAGTTGCCCTTTACTTCATCTTTATAAAAAATTGATCATATGCCGGAATTATCTTTGAAATGCAGCTTCTGTTTCCCCAGTGTGTCAAAGAAGTAAAGAACAAGTATTAGTGAGACTTTCTGCATGGTCCCAGTGCTCACACAATGCTGCCAGCACGTGCAAACAGAATGAGATGCGATCCTCTCTCCCTGGGCAAGTTGTGTTGTTTAAATCACAGAGCTGGTGCCCTTCAACCACTGCCTAACACTGAGCAGAATAGCAAATGAACAAGAGCAGGACCAGCAAAAGCTGAGAGGAATGCAGCAAAAAATATTTTCTCCTGCATATTTTTCTTATACTTCTGATAACCTCCGTGACTTGCTGTAGACTAAATCAATTTATCACCACTTCTGGGTCCAGAAAGTAAATTTCACTGAATGCTTTTATAGCTGTTATTTTTGAAGAATAGCTGAACTTGGGACACAAAGGAACATAACTGGTTCCAAAAGGTGAGATTTAATGAGATGGATTCTCACACCACCTAATTAATGCTCTTCTCAAACCTAAGGCCTGGCCCTTGCCTTTTCTCAAGCTCTAGGAGCTGCTCTGTGCAATAAAACAAGGTGTCACAATACCTCAGGGCCACAGAAACATTGAGGGGGGAAAGCCCTCCCACACCATCCAGTCCAGGCTGTGTCTGATCCTCATCTTGTCCCCAGCCCAGAGCCCTGAGTGCCACATCCAGAGTGTCCCTGGACACCTCCAGGGATGGGGACTCCAACCCTCCCTGGGCAGCCCCTGCTGGTGTTTAACAATGCCTTCCATGAAGAAATTCCTCCTGAGAATTCAGTTCTTCCTCAGCTTTCTGGCACTGAGGGGTCCTTCTAGGAGAGCACCTTATCTGCTCTTGGGACACACTTCTACCCAAGCCCTCTTGGTTCACAGGAGTGACTGTGCAGGGGGATCCCGTGCATGTGCCTCGGGCTCTGAGCCTGCCCAGCCCTCAGGAGTTTGCTCTGCAAACCTGATCACACTTTCTGGAAGTCAAATGAGGCTCTGGAGTTTGAGCTTGCCTCCATCAGGGTCCTGCCTGCTGAGGTAGAGGCCATGATGTGGCAGCCCCTGATGCTGACAGCTCAGCATCTCTAGGGCTTTGAGAGGAGTGACACCCCCAAAATCCCCTGTGCCCCTGGGGCCAGGCCTCAGGTGTCCCCAGGTGCTCCCTCCCCTCTCCCTCTCCCTCTCCCTCTCCCTCTCCCTCTCCCTCCCCCTCC
>NW_005054509.1:802466-807103 GCF_000277835.1 Geospiza fortis | reverse complement strand
TCCTCTCCTCTCCTCTCCTGTATCTGATGACAGCTGCAGGGCCCTGGGACCCCTCTCCTCAGCTCTCTCCCATTCCAGCTCTCCCCAGACAGGAAGGACCTGCACTCCCGTCTCTCTTTGGCCATCAAAATGCAAATCAAAGCCATTAATGCCCGAGCTGGAGCCTCAGGTGGGGTTTCCCCGTTCCTGTTTTCTGTTTTCAGAGGCGCATTCAGTGCAAAACCTCCTCACCCACCCTTTCCCAGGAAATGCTGTTAGAAAACCACACATTTCAGCTGCAAATTTCCAAATTTATGCTTAGGTAGGTTTTACATCAGGACAGAGTGTGAGAGCAGCATTTTCCCAGGATCTGTTGGATGTAGCTGGGAAATGGGGGGATCCTGGTGGGGCACTTTGTGCTTTCTCAGCTGCTGATGACAAAGGCTCAGTATTTGCAAGGTGGCCTGGCAGTTTATTGAGGGGTCACTGCTGTTCTGGATCCTGGGTACAGCTGTCTGAAGCACCATTTGCCTTTTGGTTCTGAGGGGTTTTCTATTTAAAAGAAAGGCAAATATTTTAAAAGAAAAAAAAATGGAAATAATTTGAAAACATAACTCTCAATGGGTTTGATAAACTACTTGTTTTTGAAAAGTAACTCTTGTGAGACACATTATCACCTAGATTAGATTGGATCAATGCAGTGCCAAGTAAGGGTCATCATGTAGGAAGTTTGAAGATCTGTCATAAAAAGGAACTTGGAAAAAATAGTTCCCAAAAAAATCTGATTTCTTTTAATGTGCTTTCTCTTGTTATTATTAGAATATAGCTGAATTGTCTTAAAGACATTCAACATGTGATTTTATATTCTATAATTAAATGAAAATGGGATTTCCTAGCCCCTTACTGAAATGGGATTGTGAGATTAAGGGAAAATTTATCTAGGATCATTACTTGCTGCTGTCCAAGCAAAACTGACACTGTGGACATGATGGATTTTAGCTTGTGAAATACTGAACAGTGTTGTAGTCTGGCCCACCTGAGCACTTTGTAGGATGAAGCTGAAATAGGCTGGGAATGGGGGTGGTGGCACAGAATTACAGATAGAGTTGTTGGTTATGTTATCTAGCTTTCCTTCCTATCACTACATAAGTTTTCCACAGTACATATCTTCCTTTCCAAAAAGATACTGGATAGAAGGTTCATGCCAGAAGTGAATAAAAGATGATGATTGAGGAGTTTTGGAAATGAAGAAACAGCATGGTGCTCACTGACACTAAGACACTTAGTTTAGAAAGAAAATGAGGCAGCAATTTTTCTGCCTTTTGACATGCTACCCACATAACATTTCTTCTTAGGTCATATCTTCCTCCCTTACATTCTGGTCACTAAATAAAAATTACCCTAAAATACTGATACTTCCAATCAGGATTCTCTAAAATAGTGATATGTGTGGTATTTTGCTGTGTATTTAAAATGTCACAGATGTCCATTGTTAAAAACATCATTTTCCTTAAATCCCTGCTTCACCCCACAAGCTCATCCCTGCCGTCAGTGCATGGATCAGAGCAGTGGAGTCAGTGAAACCCAAGCTGAGCCGTGTCTGCTGACCCTGACCCCTCCAAAGCCAACGCAATCCTTCCAGCATCCTACATGCAGAGTGTCTGCTCTAAGGTTTGATCCTGGGACAGTGATCTTCACCCATTCTCTGGGCTTCTGAACTAAGATGGCATTAAGAATGTAATTGTGCTTGTAGTTTGTGTTTTAACATGATATTTCTGAGGAAATGGGAAACACCCCCAGGCAAGAGGAACTGAATTTAATTATGTTCCTCAGTTTGGGTACATAATGAGTTAAACTCTTGGGGTTATTCAGACAAGGACGTCACTGCTGCCCCTTGCTTTGGGTTTTGTCATGGAGCCTGAGTCATTCTGCACATAAAAACCATGCAGGGAAAACAAGAAATGACACAAGTGGAATTTGTCCTCATGACAGCAGATTCACAGGGAGAGGAATGACCCAGGCCTGACTCATCCCCTGAAATTCACCTTCTGTGGGACCCTGCCCAGTGGAGGGGAAGCTCTCCAGGGAAGTGGTGCTGGCAGTAAAGGATTGTGTATAAAGAGCTGGGAGCCACCAGGTAGAGCATTTTGACAAATGCTGAAGTTGTTGAGAGGAAAGTTTCCAAAGAGTGATGGAAAGCAAGAGAGCAGCCTGGCTGGTTCCAGACAAGTAATCAGGAAACACCTCTTGTGCTAAACTAACAAAGCCAGGTACTGGCAGGAGCATGAGCTGCAGAATATTATCACTTCATATTGGTTCCAAACATTTCCAACCAATAGCCACACACAGTTAATTATAGGTTCATTTGGTTGCTCACCAAACTGTGAGAGTTAACCCTAGGGTACCCAGCAGATGATACTACAGAGGACATTATTCATCATGCTGAAAAATGTCTATAAATTTTAGTTCTCCAAGACAGTAGTTTTAGTTGAAGGGATGTTTTTGCTTTCTATTGGCCCTTTTAGGTAATGTCAAAGTAATTCTCCATCAATTTTACAGTACTGCCTTTATAAAAGCACAAAGTTTCTTACCTCAATTTCTCCATTAACTCCTTTGGTCTAGAACAAAACATGAGCTATATTGTATTTGATACAGAAAGACATATTTAAACTTCAGTCCTGACACTGCTCACAGCTCAGTAAATGGCACTGGAGAGGCACCCATGGCCTGCTTTGCCTACCTGCCATTTGTTGATCTGGGAAGAGCACCTGAGCTACCTCACCCCCACTCCCATTCCCTTCCTTCTCCCAGCCCCACTGTTCTCCAGGGATAACACTGGAGATAACAGGGATAACCTGGGCTGGGCCAGAGGCTCCAAGCCCATTGCCACGGGTGGTTGTACCCTGGGTGGGATCTCACCAGACTGGCACATCAAGCCACAGCTGCTCAGGGAAGTGAGAGCCATTCCTGTTAGTTTAAAAGAAATGTTCATTATTCCTCCACATAATCTCCATGCAATTATGTTAGTTATTGGAAAGCAGAAGCTGGATCACAATGACAGAATGTATATCGTGCACAGACTTCCACACATTTTGTGTTTGCAATTCAAAATACTCATGTTATCATCAAGTAACATGATTTTGGTGTTAATTGTAATATTACAAAGATGACTTTCTAATTAAATTTAATCCATAAGTGCTTTCCCCTTCCTGCTGCAGTTGGGGCAATAGGTCCACATTTCCACGTTTTCAGATAGCTCCCACTTCTCAGAGATAAGATCCTACCAGCAAAGCCTCTCTCTGCAGCCCCACAGCTGCCAAGAGCAGCACGCCCAGGCCCAGGCCAAGAATTTTAACAGGGATCTTCTGGCCTGTTCTCAATGAAAATTTGCTCCTATGCAGAAGAAAGTGGAATTTCCTAAATTTCTGTGTAATGCTGAGTGCAGCCTAAGCACAGGGTGCCCAGGGGAGCTGTGGCTGCCCCTGCAGCCCTGGAAGTGTCCAAGGCCAGGCTGGGTCTGGGTGGGTTTAAGGTCCTCTCCAACCCCAACCATCCTGTGATTCTGTGGTTGCACCATTTTGAGCAATAGTTGAAGCTTTTGTCTTACAGAGGAATCAGATGCTAACAGAATTCACTTGAGGTGTGCTGTGTGGTTGGATGGGGCTCTCTGAGCCAGCTCACCCTCACACCACCCAGTGCTGCTGCTTTTCCTGAACTGATCTACCTGCTCACCACCCATACACGAGTTCAGCAGCAGCCTACAATGCCATTGATGGTTCCTCTTTATAAGCCATGCACAAGTGAGTCTTCACCTTGAGATGGATGTTTTTAACAAAGGGTTAACCAGTTGCTCCAGGCCTCCAGTTCAGAAGGCCACAAGATGCCTGTAACAGAGCTAAACACCAGTCCCACCAGTACGTGAAGCATCAGCTGAAGAAACCATGCACATCCATAGCGCACCTTTAGTGTATTAATCTGATCTCAATTTTATAAATCTCTCATTAAGGTACCTTAATATAAAGCAGAAGTCTGTTGGATCAAATTAAACAAATATCTTAATGCTAAGGTATTCCTTAGCATAGTTATTCAAATCTACAGTTTTCTAGAAAATATTTTAGGACTTTGACTACACCTTTCAGTCTAAATTTGCACTAAGAATAGCAAGGCAGACTTCTCAGGCTGATTCCCTGGGAAAGCAAAGCCTAAGCACTCACTTGGTGACTGGCTTCCTTCTGCCTTCTCATTTCCCACTGGAAATTTCAAAGTTAATTCAGCTAAATATGACAAAGTGTAGATATATTGAAAGAAACTTCTGTGAAGTCTTAATCCATGTTTTTTGGACACATTCTCTTGACTTCTTGTTGCACTTCTTTATTTACAGGCCATTGTGCCCTCTCGATGGTTAATTGTTCTATGCCTGCAGGGGTTACCCACCCAAACAAACAGCGTGTTCTGGGGCTCAGGAACATCTCCTGGGGGAGCAGCTCTGTCACAGGCTGTGTGGCTGTCCCCTAACTGTGGGTGGGCTCATTTTTGGTGCAGGATGTGGAATGCTGCAGGCAAGGCTGGTTCCCTCAGGGCAGGCCAGCAGCCTGCTCCCAGCAGAGCCTGGCTGGAGCTCCAGGATGGAGCTGCCTCAGGGCCAGGGTCCCGCCCAT